>NC_089195.1:34030842-34128342 GCF_963930695.1 Labrus bergylta
GAGGGAGAGAGAGAGAGAGAGAGAGCGTAGAGAGGGAGAGAGAGAGAGAGAGAGAGCGGTAGAGGAGAGAGGGAGAGAGTGAGGGAGAGAGAGAGAGAGAGGAGGTAGAGGTAGAGAGAGGGAGAGAGAGAGAGACAGAGGGAGAAGTAGAGAGGGAGAGAGAGAGAGAGGTAGAGAGAGGGAGAGAGAGAGAGAGAGAAGTAGGAGGGGTGTGGCCTAATACAAGGCTTGTCACAACCGATATTTGTCTGAATAGTCCAGTCCAGTGTGGTGTACTGCTCCGTAGTCCTGATCAAGCTCCCCAGTCTTCAATCGTATATTTACCCCTCTTGTGTAAACGTGTGCTGATTGCCCATCACATTTCTTCATGATGTCCTGTTGTTGATTCCTGCAGCATCAACGCAAGAACCCTTCCACCTCACAGACCTGCACGCCTTCATAGCAGAGTGCACAGACGCACCGACCTCGGGGAAGTTCAGGGTCCTGGAGACCTCGCCGTGCTCGTTCTTCTGCTGCTGTGACAGGTGAGGAGGGAGATAGAACATTTTGAAGTGTGATATCTGAGTGTATAAAATAGCCGCCCGCTTGGAGGACGATAGCCTCTGTACTTAGGGCACAACCTTAATGAGGTGTGGTTACCACGGCTGCTTCCCACTGCTTTTCCCTTCATGACATCACAAAGGGCAGTAGCCCCTCCCCCAGGTGGGTGACACTCCCACAGCTAGGTGTTTGTTCTGCCCTCTGAGTGTTGACTTCGCACCGTAAACAATAGGACATGGAGCGAGAAAGCACCGAGTACACCCAAGTCCTTCCAGAGAGGGGGCGTGGTCGGACACAGCTCATTTTACCATATTTAAAGGTACAGCCACAGAAACAGCCTGTCTGAGCAGGGCTGAAATAGAGGGGTTTATAGACATGATCAATACAGGATCAGAGTGGATTTAGAATAAGAAACTTCACACACATGTTTTGAGGAGCTCTGAGACTTATTTAAACTGGTTGAAGAGAAGGAGAAGATGTGACCTTTAACCTTCACATTTCCTGTCAGTATCACTAGTTTTGCTATCAAATCAACAACAAAGTGCCCAAAAATATTTATTATTGTTCACACAGTAAAGTTATCTATCTATATGAATGTGATTTCTGATTATGTTGCAATGTCATCACGATGACGGATAATCAATTCACAAGACATCTGTCTGTGATTTCACCAGAACGACAACGTATGAGGACAACCTGCTGGTGAACTGAAGACGCCCTCAGTGACCTCGCAGCCTCACTGTCCCCCCCCTGCTGACCACGGGGAACCACTGCACACTCGTGACGCCCTGTCGTCTCTGTACAAACAACGCCCGTATCTGGGTCAGACCTCATCTGAAGGAGGAGCTGCAGACCTGCAGAAGTGAAAACCCGTGACTACAGCCTCCCTTCTTTTCTCCCTCCTCATGCAGATGAAAAGACTTCAGGGGCTGGTGCAGCATCATGAACACACAAACATTTCTCTGTTCCTTCTTCTTGTTTTTTAAAAACAAAACTTAACAGTATTTCTTTCTGATGCATTAAGTGATGCACGCCGAGACAGAAACAGGAAGTAGAAACACGGTACACACAGCAGTAGTTTGTACATGATCCTGTCTGTTGTTGTTTTTGTCTTTGAAAGTATTTAATAATAGGTGACCTAATGCAGAGCGTACTCTTTAGTTAAAGCGTTTATAGAACAAACTTTCTGCAAACTTCTTGTTCATCTTGCATTCTGAGCACAGGAACTAGAGTCAGGTCAGCGCACAATAAGACGTTTTAAATTTTTGCACAGTGAATGGAAACCCATCTTTTAGTCATCTAAGACAATCAGGGAGACGGCTCCCCGTACACATAACAGAAAACAGAACAACAAAACCGGCCGAGTGGGATTGATTTGTTTTCCCTCCCATGAGCCGAAGCTCCGCTATTACGTTTCAAACCGCTTCTCTTCTCGCACCGTGTTGCCTTCTCTTTCAGAAACAGCAGTTGTTGTTGTAGTATTCGTCGCTGCATTTGTGTGTGTGTGTGTGTGGTGTGAGTGTGTGTGTGTGTGTGTGTGATGCATTTATCTGATCTTGATATTTCACCTGCTGGAGAGCTTCTCCTCATCCACTGTGTATGTTTCTCTAATGAAGTACAGAGTCCATGCGTTGTTTAGAAGTTAGAAATGTGAGCTAATTTCTTTGATTCTATAATCGCTGATTAGTTTCGACTAACTGTTCCCGGACTTGAAGACAAAGATTAGCATTAAGGAGGCTGCTTTAACGATAGTGGAAACATATTATCTGCTCTGTAATCACCGCCCTGTCACGCTGAATCAACGTTCTCTTTAGTCGTTTGTTGTCTTCATAATGATGTCGTCTTGAACACTGTAACCTTGAACTGGAGTTTATTTCTTTTTGTACCGCGTCAAACGCACAATAGCTGTAGGAGCCATAACAGTCTGGACTTCCCCACAATGGTTATTTACAGAGAAGTCTTTCCTTTATTTTTCAAACAAGAAATCATGTGTGGAGCGAGCAGGAGGAGGTTAAAGGGACTCTGAGGTGACGGAGTTCTCTGTGATGTCATGTTCAGTCCATCAGCATGTTGACACAGTTTGGATTCAGATGGTCAAAAGTGTTGCGAAATGTTCCCACGGCCTTAACTTTTAAAAGGTATGACAAGCATGTATATATGATGTAGAATGACGTTAATGTAGTTTTCCTACATTGGATGTTTTCATGTTTTTATACAAATGATCTGCACTGCAACAATAAAAAGCATGAAGTTGTCCTTCAGTCCTCCGCTTGGTGTTGTGTAAAAAGATGATGTGCTGATTTAGGAATAAGCTTTGATGATCTACAGAGTCCTCCAAGTCTCAGCGGAGAAATAGAAAAGAGACGTGTGTAAGTCTGTACACTATCAGTGCCAGCTACAATTCTACAAGTCAATGTAGCAGACACGTTTGTCCAAAGAGGATCTAGAGAGGAGGAAACAACATCAGGAAGTGAAAACAAACCGCTTTAAGTCTGATCGGGCACACAGGTGCTGACAGGAAGTGACAGAGGTGACACACAGGATTATTTTTAAAATGTTCTTTTGATATCCTCACAATATGGACAGTTTCTTATGAGAATCAATGGCATCCTAAATACTGTCTAGTTCTGTGCTTAGTTTTCAAACCGTGGCCACAATTTGCAAAATTGTTCCAACAGTTTACAAATCCGTGCACACTGTTTACAACCTTCCTGACATGACAAAAATGTATGCCCAAAGTTTGCAAAAAGCATCCTCACAGTTAATGGAACAGACCAGTTTAACAAAATTGTTCAACAGTTTATGAAATCAAACTAAAATTAAAAATCAGAGCACACAGTTCACAAATCAGGCAGCAGAGATTATAAAAATGTGTGAACTGATTTGTTAACCCCACAGTTCAGAGTCACACATGGCTGAGAGCAGGGAGCTCCATAGATTTGAAAACAATGTATTATTTAGTTTTTATCATGACCTGACTTACATTGAGTGCAGTTCCTTTGATTCGTCAGTAGAGGGAGCACCATGCTCATGTGTTCAGACACAAAGACAAGTTGACTTCTCTACTTTATTTGCAGATCATAATAAGACACAATCCCTCCGAGCGTTTAAATAAACTATGACTCTTTGTCATGCTCATAAATCCTTCAGTCTCACACAGCTGTAGTGAACACCCTGCATGTTTTCAGTTTGCGACTCTTCAGCACACGGCGAGTCCACAAAGAGAGAGAGGGGGAAATCACAGATCTGGATTTTTTTCTTCTTTTTCAGAACAGTCCGATATGATGAGCTCATTTCCTGGTTATTGAGCTTCCACAGCGAGGCTTGGCAGCTGATGTAGCACATCCTCCTCCTTCCATCCACTTAGCTTAATATCATCATACATTATGTACTGCTCTGCCCCATGATGGCTCATCGTGTCAGTCTGTGAGAGAGAGGGAAAGGTACACATCTTAGTTTGATGCATCTCATAAAAATGTTGAATGTTTTAAGAAACCTGATGGGTGTTTATTTAGGATTCTTTTTTGTGTGAAGCACACAGTCGAGAAGCTGCCAATGGTTTTTCAGTGTGCTGATGTCGGGGTGTGGCCTTTTGTTGATTCAAGTTTGATCTCAGCTTCTATTGAAACTTGCTCTACTCACTCACTTGTGGCTCGCTGTTTGAAGTTTGGAGCCTTTATATTAACAAAGCAGCTCGGATTATTCAAAGCAGGCCTGCAGCAGCTGCAGAGGTTTCCCTTCCCTCCTCGTCTTTAAATCTTCTATAATGAGTTTGTGTTTTGATGTGTGGTATGTATGGGCCACCAAACACACTCAGCAAGCCAAGGCAGACTGTCGGTGTTCTCACATGTCATGCACTCCTGACAGTTTCTAGATAATTTAGTTTGGCTGCCCCTGAAACCTTCCTAAGTTGATTGTTCACACATGCAACTCACAGCGGGAGACTTTTTCTGTGGTACAGGAGGAGTCGGGGGTCAGGAGGCAAGACATGACATATAAGGAACGACACAGAGAGGCGGACAAAGCATCAGAGTCTGACACTATGATGACAGTTTTTACCTACACGGAGAGCTTACTGATCGTGTGCAGACAGTCTATGGTCGTGCATCGATCGCAGGGAGTAAACATTGCCACCCCCTCCTACTCGCTCGAGGGGAATTATATCCTGCTGCAGTCTCACATCAGCTCACTCTGACTTCATGCAGAAACAATAAAGGTTTGCATGATAAAGTCTGAGCGTTCACACATGCAGCTCATCAGGAGTTTTGCAAGTGAGAGCAAGGCTTCTGTCTCCCAACAATGAGGAAGTGGCCTGCTCCTATGGATTGGGAACACTGGGCCCAGGTGTTCTCAATCTCAGCCACACCTACTGGCAGCTGAAACTCAAAGAGAGCGCAGCCAGCAAAACAAGCAAGCAGCAGAGTTGTCACAGTAAATTACGGCTGAAGAGCGTTTTCACACATGCACAAAACTCCTGAAAAGTTCCTGAAATTTTCTGGGTGAGCTGCATGTGTGAACAAATGGTTGAACTTTTCAAACCCCACACTTTCCTGCCAGGCCCCAAGTAAAAACATCCACATGAAAGTCGGGGTATGCGGATGCGTTAACCCAGCTGGAATTATTCGGGAAAATAAACTGTCATAAGTGTCAAACTTTACTTAGCCCACTATCTTTAAAGAGGACGTATTATCCCCCTTCTCCACCTTTTAAAACAGTCCCCCTGTGGTCTAAGTGAAACATCTGTGCTGTGCTTTGGTCAAAATCTAACATGAATCAAGCACCAGAGGAGGTTTGTGACCCTGTATAAACCAGCTCTCTCAGAACGCTCCGTTTTGGAGTGTGTGTCTCTTTAAATGCAATGACCCCCCCCCCCCCCCCCCCCCGAGTTTACCCCGTAGACATCACTCCTCTGTAGTGAGAATAAAAAAGGGCCGACCTGCGCAAATATTTTGTTCTAGTCCGGGGGTGGAGTCCATGGGTGGAGATACCAGGTGAGGGGAGGGGATTTATTTTTATTTTTTTACCAGAATCCCACTGTGACTTATGCAGACCACAAACAAAGGACTGGATGGGTTTATTTCACATTTTGTGGGTCTGTAGACACTCAGGTTACCCAAATATATGTTAAAAAAAAAAAAAGTCATAATATGTCCCCTTTAACATCTTGTAAACTATATGACGGCAGTGTCCTTATGCCATGACTCACCTCCTGAGACACCCCACCTCCTTTCTGACCGGGAACTCTTCACACTGTGAGGAACTTGTAAATAACAACTTTGCAAATTTCAGGGGCAGAATGTCCTGAAAATTTCTAGGAAATTTCTTGAAACTGTCCGGAGTGCACGTGGGAAAACATCTCATATTTGTGCAGTTGTTTTCTCTATCAGGTGCGGATGGCCGACCTGCAGACCAAACCAAATAAATGGATTTTCAAGAAGCAGAGTCTGTGCTTGAAAGCATCGGAGATTTTCAGTCCATCCTAACGATGTTAAGGATTTCCACCAGAAGCCTGCACGTAACAGCATTATGAAGCAATCTGGAATGATTGGGCAGGAAACAAGAGGATTTAGCAGCTTTTATAGAGAGACAGAAACCATTAGTTCAGTTTAAAAAAGGAAGAAGATGGCTGTCAAACTTTCTGTGGTTCCAGCATCCTGATTCGCATTTGCATTAACAAAAACATTATTTATGCAAAAACTGACATTCAATTGTCTCACAAAGCCGGAGTTAGAGTTAAATCCTGAAACTTTAGAGAGAGTTGGTTTGTCCGCTCTCTTGCTGATAGGAAAGACTGACATGCTGCTGATGAAACAGCTGCCAGAGTCCTGCAGAGAGAGAGAGAGAGAGAGAGAGAGAGAGAGAGAGAGAGAGGCAGAGCTGAGACATGATGACTCATGCTCTCTCCGTTCACTGAAACCGGGTGAGTTGAGGAGGTCGTGGTTAAGGATTTCTAGTAAGCCTTCATTCCTTCCTTCACTCACAGAGTTTCAGATTTCTCCTCGCTCAATTCTCTCTTAAATGCCTCCCTCTCTCTCTCCCTTTCTGTCCTCGTCTTTGAGCTTTATTAAAGAAAACAACAGATAATGCCACACGTCTCTACCCAGTCACTCCTTCTCCCTCTGTGTGAGCTACAGCACTCTTTGTATGTCTTCTCCCTTTTCATTGATTTCCATTGTGGTTCCTGCAGCTGCAGCTTTCAGCTCACAGCCATTGTGGGACTTGTACCAAAGAGGAGTGGACACACAGTGCTCATCTATAAGTCAAGAAAATCCCCAATGTAACTTTTAGGGAAACTTTTATTTCGGCCTAGTTTTATTCAGTCGTAGTCCCAGCTACACACCAACACAAAAGAAGAAGAAGAAGATGGAAACCATTTGTGGTGTGTGAATGTAAGGAGGAGGAATATTACTCATGCAAATCCACATCTCAGATTTCATTTAAGCACAGAGCACTCTCTGGAAGAGAAGCGTAAAGAGGTTTATCAGAGGGTCAGAGCTGTGTTTGAACTTTCCAGGCTTCCAGCGCCAATAAAAAAAAAACCTCTACATGACTTTGGAGAGATTGTTTTTTTGCTCCTCTGACTTTTATGCCACGTGCATCAAGTGACAATGCTACAGCAGAAACACAGACGCCAGCCTGAGAAATCCAATGCTTCTTATTTACAAGTGAAACAACCGAACTGTTGTTTTTATCATGCTAATGGTGTCTCTAAAGTTTGACGAGGTATGAAGTTTAACAAAGTATTAAAGTGGTTTACATGGAGAAAAAAACACTGAAATATAGTAAAAAGCCAAGGCAAGAAAAAGACTACAATTTAAGTTAAGAACAGAATGAAACAAGTTATGCTCAAGGTGCATTTATGCGGTGTAGGACGCGTTGGAAAAACGAGTTTCCGAGTTGTAAAATGCACATGAACACCTGCTCAAGTCGGAACAACAATTTGGAAACTCGTAAAAGAATGAGGTGCCCGACTTCCCGACTTCCCGACTTGACATCAGACTCGTCATCACATAATAGGCATAATATTTTTTATGAATTCATGTTTTGCACATCAAGTTTTAGCTCAAATATCACTTTTAACAGAGACATTTCACACATCTTCTTCGTAGCATCAACGCTGTTTTGTGCTTTTGTTACAACATTCAGACTTTCCAAACTAAAATCCCACTGAAGTCGAAAGAATGACTTCCCAACTCGGAAACTTGGACCACCCGAGCAGCACCTGAACGCAGCATCAATCAATCCAGAGAAAATACAAAAAGGGATATTTTGGAATTGCCCGTAGGTGTGAGTTTGAGTGTGTCTGGTTGCCCGCCTCTCGCCCAATGACAGCTAATTGGCTCCAGCCCCAAACAGGTAAAGCGGTATAGATAATGGATGGCTCATTGACCCAATGAGATCTTTTTTTGTTCATTACAACTTAGCTGAAGGATCATAAGAACCTGGAGACTACACGGTCTATTGTTATCCAGTCATCTGAAAGGCACAGTCTAGACCTGTGAAGGCTGTTTCATCATGAGCCGGGGATCCGGCCGAAGAGTTCTGCCTTTTAATAAGACAGTTTTTTCTTACCACTGTAACTTTTGCTGCTTTGCTAAAGTGCTCATGATGGATAGGCCGGATCTTTGTAACATAACAATAAGTAAGGTCTTTCACCTGCTTTTTGTAACATAACAATAAGTAAGGTCTTTCACCTGCTTTTTGTAACATAACAATAAGTAAGGTCTTTTACCTGCTTTTTGTAACACAACAATGAGTAAGGTCTTTCACCTGCTTTTTGTAACACAACAATGAGTAAGGTCTTTTACCTGCTTTTTGTAACACAACAATGAGTAAGGTCTTTTACCTGCTTTTTGTAACACAACAATGAGTAAGGTCTTTTACCTGCTTTTTGTAACACAACAATGAGTAAGGTCTTTTACCTGCTTTTTGTAACACAACAATGAGTAAGGTCTTTCACCTGCTTTTTGTAACATAACAATGAGTAAGGTCTTTTACCTGCTTTTTGTAACACAACAATGAGTAAGGTCTTTTACCTGCTTTTTGTAACACAACAATGAGTAAGGTCTTTTACCTGCTTTTTGTAACACAACAATGAGTAAGGTCTTTTACCTGCTTTTTGTAACACAACAATGAGTAAGGTCTTTTACCTGCTTTTTGTAACATAACAATGAGTAAGGTCTTTTACCTGCTTTTTGTAACATAACAATGAGTAAAGTCTTTTTACCTGCTTTTTCGTAATGTTAACAGACAAAGAGTAAGGTGTTTTACCTGCTTTTTGTAAAGTGTCTCGAGATAACACTTGTTATGAGTTGACGCTATACAAATAAAAATTGATAGATTGATTTTATATTAAACATTGTCCCTTTACAAATAAAAGGACTATCTTAAAGTATGGAATAAAAGCCTAATATTTATGGGCGGGGTCACTTACTTTCAAAAACATAAAATAAAAACTGTGTTAATTAATGTTCTCCAATGAGTAAAGTGTCCTCCTGCCCTAAAGGAGTCCTCGGACCACAGTTTGTGAACCCCACATCCCCCCCACCCCGTGCCTCAATTCAGACCTCGCGCTTGGTTCGAATTTGACGTCACTCCTGTTTTGCATAACCACCAGTCTCTCGCGTTTGATTGGTCCGTTCGCGGGATTATAATCTGCATGTTTTTTTTTTTTATGGCCACCACGCTTCGCCCTTTCAATCTGCCTCTGGACGCCCCCCCTCCTCCCTCCTCCTCCTCCTCCCTCCTCCTCCTCTCCTCCTCCCTCCTCTCCCCGCCCGGGTACATCCTTCATGAAGCGAAGCAGCCTGCCTGCCACCGCCGCTGCTGCTCAAACGTGGAGAAAAAGGA
Organism: Labrus bergylta; assembly: GCF_963930695.1. NCBI lineage: Eukaryota > Metazoa > Chordata > Actinopteri > Labriformes > Labridae > Labrus > Labrus bergylta. The sequence goes on from NC_089195.1 coordinate 34,040,233, forward strand.
CACGGAGAGGGGACGCTCGCAGCTCCATTGTTAGTCGACTCTGGTTAAATTTACGGCTCTGTCGACATATTTAATGCGTTTTTAACCTCGGCGCTGGACCAGACAGAGAGGGGAGTGTTTGTGATTCTCCTCAGGACGAGACGCGGCGGATCAAAGGTAACATTTAAAATCACAACGTTCCAACGGTTTCCAACGGCTGGTCGCTAAGTAACGCTTTTTAACGGCTGGTCGCTAAGTAACGCTTTTTAACCCGCTTGTTTCTTTGTGTTATTTAAACTGAAAATCACCTCTTAAAATGGTGTTTCTCGCAGGAATTATGTCGGCGTGTCTTCTAAATGAACCAAACATTACTTGTTTTGAAGCCAAGACGCCCTCTTTGCAGTGTGAGTATGGATGTGTAACCGTAACGTAAACGCTAGCATGGCACGGTAACGGTAACGTTGCTGCTTTTCAACGTGTGTGGTTTTTTGTTTTTTTTTTAAAAGTCTCCGTGTGGTCGTTTTATTTGAGTGAATGGCGGTTCATGACTCACCTGACACGCTGTCTTTAAGTAGTACCAGGTCTACATTTATTGACTGGCTGCATGTGTTTCTCCCTCAGCGGGCTATTGTTCTGAGGCTAAACCGGGCCTTTTGCTAAAAACCTGAGGGGGAACTCGGTGTTTGTTTGTTTGTTTGTTTGTCAAAGAGACAAATGGTGTTATTAAAGCTCCACATGAAGAAATCACTCAGAAGCCTTCAAGACAGTTGCTTAAACGTGGACTCATAGGACCACCTAGGTAGGACCTTGTCAGGAGCCTGGAAACAGTTGGGTAATGTTTAGACAATTGGGTTTAAAATCACTAGATGCATCCTCCTTTCTTTGCAATATATCTGTAAATGAATGTAGGTTGTAAACACCACTGGTATATTAATGTTGAAGTACCTCTGGTGTCTTGCCTACACACCCAGTGCATTTTCAGTTCTTTCTTCCGTATAAGAAGTAATCTGTTTTCCCATTTGCATCCGTGCCCATGTAGTGATCTCATTGTTGACTTGGCAGATTGACATCAGAAAAAAGGAGGAGTGCAGGCAGACCATCAGACAGCATCGTCCGCAGATCTCTGTGATAGAGGGATGCTGTTTTGGCTCGGAGTCCACATTACATAATCGGTGTGTTTTGGGATGTGTGGTGTGTGGGTGTGCCGGGGCAGGGCTTGGGGCGTGGGGAGCCGTGACACTCTTCGAGGAGGCATTTGACATGCAGACACTCACCGGGGAAGGGTGTCGCCCCCTTGAAGACCCTCCTGCCACACTGCTGCCAGTGGGGTGTGAGTTTGTCGTCGCCTGGGTGTGAAACCAAGTGTGAATGACACACGCACATGGTCCTCTTCTCTCCCACATCCTGTTTTTCTGGCTACGCTCCAGGAGCTCATTGCTGGATCACAGATACTGTCTGATTCACATGTCAGATATGTGCTGCCATAATGCTTGTAATCCCCATGGGTTTGCAAATTCTGTCATTTTTAACCCAAAAGCTGCAGAGAGCTAAACAGAGTAACACTGTCTAAATAATACAGTCCCAACTATTCGGTAACCAATATGTTCACAATGTATTTGTGCGATGTAGACAGTGTGCAGGAGTATGTCTGCAATCTCCAGTAATTTAAAACAATAAATAACCAAATACTTCAATCATTCGCTGTGGAATGAAAACAAGTAATGTTTTTTTCCCTAATTTACTTAAATTCTAGTATTGCAAAGGTTTCATTGTTGCTGCCAGTAACACACAGTCCAGAAGGCTTTGATCATTTAACTAATGGAAGTTGGGAAATAAATAACAACTCTGACTACTTTAAAAAAAAAGAATACCTTTTCAGAATTAAAAAAAAAAACTGAACGTAGAAATGATCAAATTTGTATTTCCGGGCCCCAGGGAAGGGGGGTGACATAACTTTTTGTCTGGCGACCTCTGCGGTCTGCATGTCATACAGGAGCTTCATACTCTTTTCGGCAACACACAGTACTGATTCAAAGTTAAAAAAAAAAAATGTCATTATAGTGTCGATTTTTCAACCATCTTGTTTTTCGGCGCCGTGTCCTGCTTCCTTAGTCTCCTTCCTCCCCCTTCTGTCCCTCGGGGAAAACTTTATGCAACTCGCTATGATTTCAGGGGAACTGTCCGTAAAATGCATTTTCAGGAGTTCATGCAGGGAAACGGCTAAAATCATAACACAAAAGTATTGCTCAAGGACCCTTAACTGACACCAACGTTCAGTTACTCACCTGTTAGTTTTGCTTTCACTCTCTTGTTTGTCATTCCCAGGGATAGGCACTTCCTGTTCCAGCCTCTCAACTGGGACGCAGCCTGTGTTTATATACTGCTCAACCACTTCCACTGTCCACACCTCTGTTTCCCTTTCCTCTTCCTAAAAGCAAAAAGCACACCATAAGAGGCGCTCGAAATAGTCATCTCTGTTCATTGAGGGTATTCTTCAGCCCTGAGAAGGCCCGAGGGATTGGACAGGTGGACGAAGAAAAGGAAACAGCCAGCACTATGCAAAGAGGCTTAAAAATACTCTGAACATTTTCCCTGCATCTCCTAGTTCTGGTTTCATGTTAAATGAGGACATTTGTGCTTGTTTACAAAGTTGTATTCCCCTTGGATTTGTTTTCAAGGAGTTCCAATGAGTTCAAGTTCAATGTACTCAAAGTCTCGGAGTGAACTTGAATTACCTTTTAATTTAATAGTCGTGTCTAATGGGCTGTCTGCAGTTGTTCTTAATGTCAGGCTTGATGTTTTTGAGAGAAATGCAGAGGGTTTACTTTGCAACTTTTAAAGTCGTGTGATGTTTGCCAAACAGTGGGAACCAAATCAAGCCATCTGCTGTGTCACTGAGTGAAAACCTGTTCTGTTCCTCACTGAAATACCTTCAATACCCGGAATACTTTTGGCTCAATCACTTGAGGACTGTGTCAGATTTCAGTAACCTCTACCAGCCCGCCAAGAGCTGTTTGTTTTTTTATCTAAGATGACAGGCATGTGAACCCAAACTAGTTTTCTACTGCCTTTCGAGGCGGCTTCACCCTGTTAAATGGTGTGATAGCAGTAGATTTTTTTATATTTCGAGGCAGATGATTTGTGTTGCTGTTGAGCTTTGTGTGGTCGGTGAACAGCTGTGAGGTTATGTTGTTATTTGTGTTGGGGTCAAATATGTCCCCCTTCACGCTCCAACAGTTTGAGAACAGGATGTACTTCCCAATAACTCGCAGTGTTAATCTTCCATACACTAGAAGACTTAAAAAAAAAAAAAAAACAACTTTAAAATGACTAACGTCTGACATACTCTCACATCTAAAGACAATGTGTCAGCAACTTGCAGAGATTTTGCAAAGACCGGGGATCTTGTAGGCTCACTGACTGCAAGACTACAACTTCCTTTTGAAGTTATTTCCCATCATGCATCTGGTGGAAATTTAAGATGCAACTATTTTTGAGCAGAAAGATGAGAAACTGATTGAGTTGTGGAGAGAGCAATAACACCTTTTTGATGCCCCCCACCCCCCCTTTGGACCAGGATAGAGTGGAGAATGAAAAAAGTTGTAAAGAAATTGCTGCGGCCATTGAAACCCATCAAATAATGATTGAATTCCTACTCTCTGTTAGAACCTGGGATGAGTATTGCTGTAGCTATAGCACACTCACCGAGCACGACTTCAAGGGCAGCAGACATTTATGTTCACCTTTTTCCTTCTCCAGTCTTGGCGTTGAACAAAGTGGAGGACACATCAAAGAGGTATACTTGTTCTCTCCCCTAACTCCACCAGTTTCTCCTTCATTTCCAGAGTCCAGGAGGAACCGCACGTTCCTTCACCTCCCCGCCATGTTTAGTAGTTTGCAGTTTGCGATAATATTTAACATGCTTGAATTTATCGTAACAACAAGACAAGAAGAAGACCGCCTTCAAACAGCTCAGTTTGAGTTTTATGACCAACTGGCACCAAATGACTGAGATCACAAGAGCGCCCCCCAACTCTAGAAAACCACTCAGAATCTCCTTTGAGACACCTTCCATCAACTGAACTGATGTAATAGTCCATTTAACCCACTAGTAATTCTGTTGCCGACTAGTGAAGACAACAACGTTAGATCATAAGGTCGACAAATCGTGCACAATCCTAATAAAAACATATCTTTGACATAGTATGCGAGCGTGCAATTGCTTTAAATTCTATATCAATTGATGTGGCAATCAGTCGTTGAATGTCGGTCCTCATATTTATGAACCTGTTATCTTTCACTGTGTGGCTTTTTTAGCTTTAACTCTTATCAAAATAGTTGCAGATCAATTTCCCATTGGCTGATCCTGGATTAATCCTTTCAGTTTTTGCTCATCTAGAGCCGTATTTTTATACCACAAGTAACACTGGCCATTTTGCGCCTGTCCCCATGTCTCAGAAGTCACTAAAAAACCAGGGCAGCTGAGTGGAAAGTGAAACCCCTGTCCAGTGTGGAGAATTTGCATCTGCTTGGATGTCAGCTGCTTTTTTTTACAGCCTGCAACCAGTGTCTGTCTCAAGCCAACACCCCTGTGGAAATTTAATCCCAAATCCGGCCTGCTTTACAGCATCTGTTGAGGCTGACATTCAGGGTTAAACCATATTTCATCATCCAGTGCGTCTCCGTGTTGCTCTTTGGTTGTTCAGCTGTGGGACGAGGGACGGTGTGGTGCTGTAACGCTCGTCACTGTGGTTTGCATCCTGGCACTCTCCTGCCCATTAGGATTGAGTGGTGGACGCTGGCGCTGCATTTTTTAGGCTCTCAGTCTGTCTGGGACTGTGAAGCTGGGCTCAGTGCACTGTAATTATTGAAAAAGGAATTCAGCACTTTTGTAGTCTGTTTGTTAGTTCACTTTGAATCCCATCTCAAAGAAACATTTAGCTATATCGAGCATCTTAATGGTGGTACAAAATCTGGAAATGTAAAGTGCTGCTACATTTGCAGGTATTAAGAGAAAAAAGTATTATATAGAATGTCGATCTTGGTTGAGAATTTTGTTGGCAATCTACGACGATCATCCAGTAAGAAGAACCAGTCCTGTTTTGTTTCACTAGTCCAAATATTTATGCCCTCCCTCATTCAAGTTTCAGGTAATAGTGACAGCCCTGGTGTGTGTTTCAAAACATTCAGGGGTGTGGCTGTGGGTTTGGCTAGCTGTCAGAGAGGCAGGCATGCCATGTGCTGGATCACTGTCCATCTGGCCTCAGCTCACCCTGCTCCGTCACAGGCCCAGTAACTGATCTGGCCCTCGGGCCCTCCATCATGGTATTGACTCTCTGTCTGCCCCGTCCAAAGCCAGTTGGCTGGAGCACAGGAGAGAAGATGCTTTTATCACAGTTAAACTGATGTCAGCTCTGGCCATCCCTACAACCAACCATCGTGGATACAATTACTTAAATTGATGGTTTGGTTTTTCATGTTGAAGTAATTAATGGAAAAATACCATCATGAGGTAGTGTTTCAGTTTTCTGCATGCCTGCACACTCGTCTATTAGAGCCCCTTTTGTTTACTTTTAATAGTCACAGTGTAAGAAACAGGAAATACAAAAATAAAAGAGAGTAGATAATGTGGGGCAAAGGTCTGGCAGGAAACTGGAATGAGTTTTATACTGAAGTATGCCTCTTCTCAATCCTTTTAATAGCCATGGCTTCAACTTTCATTTATTTTATTTTCCATCCATTTCTTGCATTTAAAGTGCACCATTTCTACTAGATTAAACAGGTTGCATTATATTTGACTGTTTTTAGCAGAGTTGTTTGTACGGGATAATTAATTGTTGAACATTGACGGTGAAGGTTAAACCAGGGTAGACTTGCAGTGCTTCATAAAAACGTTGAAATGCAAACATGTGATAACTATTTCTACTGTGTGGAAGAGATGCACTCATTCACCCTTTACCCCTTCCATACCCTGGGTTCTTTTTGGGTGAAGTTGTCCACACCAGCTGCTCATCCGTCCCGTTGCACAAGTTAATCCACTCAAACCCCACTCCCGGCACCGTGCCTGAGGAGGTTACATGGTACGCAGTGCAGACAATAAGGCTTGTCTGCACCCCCTCCCCCTCATGGTACACTAATGTTATACTCAATTATGCAGCCAAACACTCAAGATCCTCATGGTGGTCGTCGCCGTTGTTTTTGTCCAGTGTCGATTTCATACACACACTCCTTCACTTGGTTTGATGCTGCCGCCCTCCTGGCTTCACTCTCCCCGCTCTCGGCCTGTCCTGGTTGGCAGCACGGCCCCGGTCGGTCCTCTTTTTTTTAAAAAAAACACTGCCAGCTCTGGAACAGATTGTAACCCATTTCCCTGCAGCTTTTCAGAGCAGTTAACGCTGCCAATATCTTGCTAGTCCACCCCTTTGTGACTGCCACTCCCTTAACGGCTAACAGGCTTAGTCCACTTAACTTGTAGCCACACTTAACCACCTGCTCCTAATGGCCTTATTGAGTAGCTTACAGTCACTTAGCGCATTGTTAGCAACCCGTATGGAATTGATTGGAATAAGCTGTCTGCTTAACACCTTGACCCCTTGCACTTGATTATTTTCTCCCCCTCTTGTTCAGTCAGGTAACAGTATTGACTGATTTCTCTTCATGGAGCAGACAAACATTTTATAATTAGTCTTTAAAACAAAGTGTTTTATTTGTGCCTGACCAATACAGGATTTATGGGGCCGATATTAATATTAGGGAGAGAAAAAATGAGATATCGATAAATCTTTCTTTGATCTATGTTTAATCTTAAGTGATAAGTATAGATGTACACATTTATTGCGTTGATCCCTCAGTTATCAAACACTTGTGGAAAAGATTTATAACAAAAACAAGATGCTCACTCGACTGGAAAGTAATTGTTCATGTATGTGTATCACCGCTCGACACTCTGGAGAGTGATGATGCTTGTTGTAATCCATATAGCGCCCTGTGCTGGTGGAAGAGAACTGCTATATGATGAAACTCAAATTAAAGTCTGTTTGTATGGGGAATAAATCTGGTAATATCGCCGCATATATCTGCTAAAATGAGCCGATACCAATAGTTTCTTAATATGCTAATATCGGCTGATATTATCAGCTGGTGGATCAATCGATCATGCTCAAGTTTTTATTCCACCTGAGGAAACATTTTCCAGGCGTAGAGCTGCTGCTGATACTAGGACTGAAATCTTTTACATTATTTTCATGTTTTCTTGGTGATATTTCCCTGAATTAAAGCAAATATGAAGCACACAGTGCGATCTCAAACACATCTCACTGACACTACCAAAGGAAGTGGATGTTTACTTCCGTAACCTAGCAACTATAAGCGCCTGTGAGAAGTGCTCTGAAACTGAGGACGCCAGCGCTGCCAGCACAAAAACAGCACTAATGGACACAGGCCCTGAAGCTCATTGGTCGGTCTAGAAAAGAAAGGCTGCACATATTTGTGAAATCCTACGGACTTTGAAATGACATGCTTTGTCAAACCACAAATGAAGAAAAATAAACATTATTCAGCATGAACATTTTATCCTTACTGCTAGTTTATTTTGATTTGGGTCTGGTCTCTGGGGGCGGGGCTTTAGCCAACAGTTTATTCCTGATGTTTGGCTGGTATCAGCTCACATGTGTCCTAGATTTCTGCTTAGTTGCGCAGGGATTCATGAGGGAGAAACTTTACTGAGAGCAATTTGATAAAAAATGGACAAACATTTTTTAGTGTAAATGTTTTTCTAAAGGATTAAACTATACGGGGATGAAGGGCTTGTCGCTCACAGTTTGTTCTTGGGACAGGAGTAGAGCGACTAGTCAGTCAGAAAGATCCTTGAGGGTTAATGAGCTCCTTCATGTACAGAAAGGAAACGAGGTGTGCAGGGTGCCATTCATCTTCATGATGCAAGCAGCCTTTGTAGACGGCTCTGTCTCTGAACACACACAGACATGACACAGGAAGTGAAGGGTCTATCTACAGTTATTAGTGGAGATGGGTACCAACTGTCTCTGAGTCAGGGCCCGTCTGTTTAGTCTTTTCCATAAAATTGTGAAGATGGGATCTGTTGACCAGACGCCTGTCCTGTGAAGCCACTTGACCATACCCTCGGTTACCTGGGCGTCACTAACCCTGACAAATTACCGTAGATCTCGCTGAGCGGTCACATGAAGCAGGTGATCAACTCAATAAATGAACCCAGACTTTCTGTACATTCTCAAATGAATGAAGCAGTGTTGGTGGTATATGACCAATCACAGACATGATCAAGTCTGACATCAGAAGATTGCCATATTCCACGAGCAAACTGAGATATTAGAAAAATATTAAGCTAATCATGAAAAACGGACAACAATCAAAAGCTGCAATTTCAGAATGCAGGTAGACCTGGCAGAAAAAGTAAAAGCCCCAATTGAGAATCTACTGCGACAACATAACTATCCATCATGTCTTTTTTTTCCGAGAGCTCCACCCTTTATGTGCAGCGCTTTTCAGAAAGGCGCTGTTGGTGTCACCAACACTCTTTTCCAAATGTGTGATATTCACTTTAGTTTTGCCGACCACAGACTGTGTCTTTTACCCACAACCTCTTTGCTCAGTGTCTAATCGAGAGAATAAACAATTTAATCAGAGCAGTGTAGGTCATACAGAGGCTGTTGTCATAGAGACAGAATGGATGTGCACCTTTTATTCTCAGCACACAGTAATTTATGCAATTTCTCCTGAGTCAGCGCTTTTCTGTCTGGAAAAACCGCCAGGTGGACACGGGGTCAAAGAAGTAAAGCACCTCTGTAGGGCCGAAAACACAACTGACCCTGAACCAGAACACAACTCAGGTGCTGCAGAGGAAACGTTTGAAGCTGATGAATCACCTTTCATTGAGTAACTAAACATGTTGCATACCAAAAGACAGGCTCAAGTGCCTTGGGTTTTTTTAACCATCTGATAACCTATGACCTGACTCGGGTGACAGATTCTTCATAGATGCGAAGTATTTGTACTCCACAGCAGGTTTGACACTCAGCCAAAAGTCAATAATCCAATCTCTTTGTCTCACAGACTCTGACAGGCTCCATCATCCTTCACTGACTTGATGTTTATTGGTTGTTTCTGTCCTGGTGCAAGCTGTCGACATCATTTTAAGAGCAGATTAGAGCTCGGAGTCTTATTTTAGCGTGCTGTTTCCATTCACAGAGCATGTTTTCCTGTTGTCTGAGATTGAGAAATGTATTTACATAAACACATAGCGTGCCAGGGTCAAAGAGTGCTGTTTGGTCTTTGAGTAGAGCGGTTAATAATCAAGTTTGAGGATAAAATCAGTTCTGAACAAGCTGTTCACACAGATGCACTCCTAAAATTATTTCAGGAAAATCTCAATGTGGAGTGGCCTCTCAGGAGGCGAAGACACGACTGAAAAACAATCAGCGGACATCCAGGATGGCAGATGAAGCAACAAAGTGTGGACCTATCATGACACTTTTATTTTGTCTTTTTATACTTCGTGTGACTGCATGTGTTCACTCACTAGGAACTAGGAAACTGGCGAGCAGAGAAGCGTCTGAAGCAGTTTTGTTATGTGCACAGTGGTGCACCTGTTGCTCACTGGCTGCAGGATATTCACCTCATCATCCACGCTCACTTACTCGTGTTTAAGTTTCCTGAATATATTTTCCTTTTGTTGTGAATCATCACCCCCAACCCGACTTTATACGGATATATCAATCAATCAATCATTATTTGTAAAGCACCATTTCATAAAAAGTGTTATCTGGAGACAATTTACAAAAAGAGCATGTGGGATAATATGTAGGAAGGATGTCTCCTTTGTATTCCTCATGTTCTTGTTGTCCACACTTCCTTGCCTCTGAGGTGGAGGTCGGAGCAGGCCGTGCATGAATGAGGATGGTGGTTGTTTAGGCGACGACACAGTCCGATGGTGGAGGCTGGGCGTCAGGTGGTGGTTTAGGGACGACACAGTCTGTTGGTTTTTCACTAGAGGCTTCTCAAGAAGAAGTCCAGGTAAAGGTGGTATAGGTGAAGACTGTTTCTGCCTGCAGCTCACCCTGAAAACAACAAGTCTAACTTTTGATGTCTTTGGAGTTTGATGGCTGGTTAGCATCTCTGCCTTTTATACGGGACACTGATGTTTCCTTTTTTTTTACGCTTAGCTGCATAAAACTACAACCTATCTGTTGTTTGATTTGGCCATGAGGCACGGAGAACGTTGATTGGTCTTACCTGCTTTTTGCCTGATGTCTTCGCTCACAGGAGAAGTCACAAGTTAGTGATGCTGGTGTGAACTGGAACACAAAGCTCTTCTCCAAAGAGAGTAAAAAAGATACTTGATTATAAATGAATGACCAGTTTCTTGGCCTCTTAAGCTCATTATCTAGACCTGCTGTGTTTGTGTCTCGGGCCTGCTGCGCTTGTCAACTATTCAACTATGTGCTCCATTAAAGCGGTGTATTATTCACAAACCCTTGGTTAATCTGTACTCTGCCTCCCGTCTGCATACTTTAACCGATTTGTGTTCCAACAGCAGATTGAGTTTCTCTTCTTTTCTCTCCCCCTCGCTGTCACTCTGTATGTGTGTGAACTAAACACTCACTTTGTGATGCAGCAGAAATAACCCTACCGCCTTGTATGGTCAGATGAAGCAGCAGCCCTTTACGCAGCCTCCCATTCCTCAGAGAGAAACCTATGTTTGAGGCTTTCTTCACCAGATGAAGACTGGTTTCTGAATATTTGTAAAGGTTTTTGTAGCAGTGCATGCATTGTGTGAGTCGTAGAGAAGTGTTAGAGGGAGAGTTTTCGCTTCAATCTGGTCTGCTGCTCTGAGCCTGAAGCTTAGGAAAACCCCTTCCTTTCCCAAACACCATTAAACCTCTTGTTTTGCTCTTTTCCGCCTCCTCTAAGCCTCCCGGTGGCATGTGTGTGCGCTCAAATTAAACGCTGCCCGCGTGTCTTCCTGTGTACGTGCCTATCATTTCAACACACACCACAGGAAAGTTAATAAACAAACGGACAGAGGCCCTTCATATCTCATTTTTAAACACAGTCATACTCTGCTCGGCTTACACTCCGGGGCTAATCACTGACAGACCTGTGACCAGAGTCAAGCTCACAAGCCTCGCTTTTATTTGTCATTTCCAGAGTCTCACCTTTAAACTTTAAAAACAAAGAATGTAGGAAGAGTAGGACCACTAAATTCCAGCTATCTCTCTTCTTTTTTTTTTTTTGCATGTAAATTTGTGCAAATGACATCTTCCCGTCATGAACACTTTGATCCTACACATTCCTTCCTCGCTCACACTACTCCATCTCTACACATCAGCGTGCACACATTCTTGAGCTCCCTGTGACCTGCTGGGTCACACACATGCACATACACATGAACACACACACACACACACACACACACACACACACACACACATACACACAAACAGCCAGCTGTCACTGTTTAGCCCCGAGGACGGTGAAGGAAGTCAGCAGGGCTGGAATCTGGTTGGATGGGATGTGATCTTGATACTGTTGCTGCTTAAGGCATGCACAGTCTCTACTAGGGTTGCAACAATACCAGAAATTTTAATTTGATACGATCCTCATAAAAATAAAAACAACAACAATATTGTTGTCTTTTTTTAAGATACATTTTTGGGCTTTTTGCCTTTATTTGATAGGATAGTGGATAGAGTAGGAAATCAGTGAAAATTTAAATTGAGTTGGGAATGACATTTGAGAAAGGAGTCAGACTTGAACCGGACGCTCGCTTGGAGGGCTTTGCCTCCGTACATGGAACGTGACCTAACCGCTAGGCCTACTCAAGTCCTACGCTCTGAAAATTGGGAAATGTCTTGTTTGCTCATTTTAAAATACTGTTCAAAGTAATTAAGACAGGAAAAGCAAATTTCCTTCGAAAGTGGGTACAGGAAAACCATTTTAAAATCTTCCATTATCACTCATAACCCAGAAGAAGTGTGTGGCGATGTCTGTATCAGCACTGACCCGGCCCTGTGCATGCATTTATTGGATTTAGTTATTGTGTTGCTGTGTTTGGGATGTTTCCGGCTGTCAATCATTGTGCAGAGACGAAGAGCTCACAGCCAACCGTCTGCACGGGACCAGCGACATCGCTTTCCCCTCTCTCCGTCTCCTCCGCTCTGCACCACACACTGATGCAACTTGTGCCACTTTATTAGATGCCGAAAGAACTTGAAATTTTTCCCTCTTCAGTGTAGACGCATTCATTCTCTTTCACGCCAACATATTTTGTCTTTTTTTTTTCTGTTTTACAGTTGACGACAGCCGTTTAGGATAAATCCACTGATGTTACCAAGCGTCAGCATCTTTATCAACACCCCCCCCCCCCCCCCCCCCCTCCACCACCTCTAACAGTCAGCACAATGCATACCAAACCCCTGCCATGCTGTAAACACAACTAAATCCCCCTCTGCTTGTATTAGACACAGTATTAAAAGTGACCCATTTACTCGGGCACTACGTCTTCTCTTGGTCTGGGCGCTTAGAGTGAAGGACTGAGAGTACGACAGATATAATTAAACTGCCTCCAGACAGAGGTCACGTTAGATTTACTGACACACTGCGCCATTTTTATTTATTAGAAGAAGTGGAGAATGTAAACACCTCAGAGGCCAACAAGTTCTTTCCCCGTCTAGACAGACTCCCCCTAACTATCCTCCAAAGTGATGGCTTTCTACTTACTTTCAACACACTGCGATTGTCACCACAGGCGTTGAGCTAATTGTGATAGTAGCCACGCAGAGCTGTTTGGAAAGACGGCATGCTGCGTCCTGAATATGGTTTTAAATCTTCAGCTAAATAGCATTTGTTATGCAAATGCAGACTCTGAGAATAGGAGACAATGGAGGGCTTTTCTCTCTATTTCATGAAGCTGTTCCTTTTGACATGGCAGACCTGTTTTAAAGATGCTTCTGTTATTGTTGTGCAGTCATTTTTATAAACTTGAAATCTGCATGTCTGACTGGACACATTTCTCTCTCTGAGGTGTTGACAGTTTGACGAGTCCCCAAACTGTGTCTAGTATTTGTATCTGGATATGATCCGTGTCTATGGATGGGATTTAACTGATCCATTCACTTCCCCCTCGGTTTCTGCGTCACACCGTGTCAGCTGGTTAGGATGATGCTTTTCCTTGCCCAGAAGGGGGTCATCACATGGGGAATGTGATTCACTCTGGTGTCTGCTAAGCTCCTGGCATTAGTAGCTGGACTGGCAAAACTATGCCATAAAAACAGTGCCAGTCAATCTGCCCGTCTCGCTGATATTTCTGAGTGGAGCTGCTTCTTCTTACTGCCTAAATAAAACTTTAAAAAAAAGACACCTTTGCACAAAGAGGTTTGACTTGATGGAAATGAAGGTTGTCGAAACATTGGATACATTCAGGGTCCGAAATTAACTTTTTGACTCACCGGCCAAGGTGGCAGGTAGATGAAAAAATTCACCGGCCAAACAATTTTTTTTTACCGGCCAAAATAACAAATTTTGTTTTTGTGTCCTATACACATCTGTGTTTGTATGTTTTGTTTAATTTAAGTCACAGATTCGATCATGTCATCAGATCAGGAAATTGTAAAAAAATATATATTTGCTGGCCTTTATATTTTTCTTAATGTATTTGTAGGCCGTAGTAGTAGAGCTGCAGCTCCTGGACGAGCATAAACTTTAAAGTCCTGTCGTGGGATTAATCACACAGCCCTAATTATTAGAGCCCGACTGATTTATCGGCTAGCCCAAAATATATCTGCTGATATTTCAAGTGACTATTGGTATCGGCTACTATTAACGCAGATATGCGCCACGATATCACTAGATTTATTCACCAGTTAAATAACATTAAATTAGAGTTTCATTGTGTTATACTAGCAGTTCTCATTCACCAGCAGAGGGCGCTATATGGATTACAACAACCATCATCACTCTCCAGAGTGTCGAGCGGTGATTCACGTACATGCTCAGTTACTTTCCAGTTGAGTGAGCATCTTGTCTTCGCTTTAAATCTTTTCCACAAGTGTTTGATAACTTCATTTTAAGGATCAACCCAATAAATTTGTATATCTAGATAAATAAACCCTAGAAAGATATCGGCATATATAACGGTGTTTTGTATTTTTATCCTCACCAAATTCGATATCGGCTCCAAAAATCTCATATCGGTCGGCCACTGCTACTTTTTGATTCTAAAGTCTTTGTGATAAAATCTGGGTTATTTTCACACTTTAACTAAAAGCTGCTGCAAGCAAAGGAGAACGTACTTTATCATCTGCAAAAATAAGTTAACAATGTTTCAGTAGTAACATATTCATGCATTATAGGTAATGTGCAGCAGTTTGGCTGCATTTATTGTGATTAAAAATAAGAAATTACCCAATATTAGGTGCAGAGGATTTGTATCTAAGCAGCTGTTGTGTTGGAACAGGTACCAATATTGATTGATTTAAACTGGAATCGTATCAAAGTTTTAAAATCTAGTGTTGTGACAACCTTGATGTAAATGTTCTCTTAACCCTAACATGCTAACCTGTCAGCATCACAATCTGAAAGAGCTAGCGACTCACAGATTTGTACTTGTATTTGCAAATTCAGCTTTTGGTTGCAGTCTGCAATTTCCTAATGGCTTCAAACCCATCCCATTCATATCAATAGAGTGATGATAATGGATTTTATTCACGCAACACTATCCCAAAAGGCTCTGCACATTAGCTAATTGACCCCCACTTAAAGCTTGATATTTTCCCAAAACAGGAACAGTCCAAACTGTTGTGTTGGTTGGCAGGTTACTCTCCCCTACTCGGCTTCCTTTCTGTGTGTGACGCGTAACCAGAGAGACGGGACGAGAACCAGAAAAGCAGCAGGAGTGGAAACGCTTTTGAAGGCAACACCGCTGAGTCCAGCTTGTAACTTTTCCATGGCTGAGCCAAAGGGTAGGACTCGATTAGTCTGCACAACGAGATCAGAGGCTTTCAGGGTCTGTGTGTATAGAGGTGTGGGTGTTTGAGTGGCGAGGTGAATTATATGGTTATCAGCTCTGAACTGGTCAAACTAGTTTTTCTTGGATTGGAATCAAGTGGCCCCGTCATGCAGCTGTCTTTTGGTTAATGCATTGCTGTTTTTCATCCAACCCTCGAAGCACCGATACTTACAGAGACTATTTCACCTTGTAAATGTGAGCACATAAGCTGCAACATTTTTGGATGTTGATTGAACGCGCCGCAGCATCCTGTGACCTCAGATGTTAATGTGTAACTGCCAAAGGAAACAAACGCTTTCTGACCTTTGGAACGGAAAAATTCTGCTTTGCAAATATACATCATGTTTTACTGTCTTGAAATCTTTTAGTTCAAGATGATGAAGGATTAGGGAAGTACCTAAAGTTATCTGGCTTTATGACCTCTGTATTTTACTAGATCTAAGGGTGGTTTCACATTAGGGTACTGGGCCTAGATCCGAGTACACTTGACCCCTGAGTCCAGTTTATTTGATCAGTTTGCACAGTACTCTGGTACCGTACTCGAGTACTGTGCCAGAGTCCGCTTGTAGAGGTGTATGTGTACTCGAGTACGGCGAGATGTGAAGCAACCGTGCTAAATCAAGGAAGTGGACCGCTACATGACGTACTTCTGAACGGCCCCTGTCGTTTGAAAAACCCTTGTACATCTTCTGAGCTGCACAGTAGATGTGGAAGTAGGAAGAGGGTCGTTGTTGACGTTTCAGAAATCACAAATTCATCCACAGTGGGCAGGACGGACTCAGTCTGCAAGTGGAAATTAATCTTCTTCTTCTTTCTGCTTTTTGGTGAATTTGAAAACCAACTGCGTCGTGCATACTGCCACACTCATAGCATAGTGTTTATACATGACTGTTGGGTAAAACATTTACCTTCCCTGTGGCGGAAAGCCCTCTGAACCTACCTGCCTTGTACTGAGTCTTACATGTCTACTTGGACCATTTCTTGTTATCGTTGAACTGTATAAATACATCCCTGATAAAGGCTTTTTCTTTTGTTCCATTACTTTGTTACCTCATAAATCTCTTTTCCCATCCATCTCAGTCTCTTTTCATTTCCTCCTCCGTCCATCTCTCGCACAGCTTGTTTCCGGGGGTCATACAGAGCTTCTGCTAGCTGGACCATCTGTGAATGCGATCTATGAGCTGTGGGAGGAGGGGAGGATGTGAGCAAGGAGAGGAGAGGGAACGGAACAAGTGGCTATTGGGTGATCGGGAGGGGGTGTTGGGTAGAAGCTGCCTGTGGTCAGAGTCAAAGGAATGGGGGAGCGTGGGTGAAGCAAATGATCGGGGAGGGGGGGTTCAGCCACAGAAAGAGGGAACCTGATTGAGGTTAATGAGTTCAAAACCTTTATTTGATTCTCCCCTGATTATTTCATTTTTTCCCAACCCGTCCTTTACCACAGCTTCATGGGTTGTCAAGTAAGGAATCTTCCAGCACGCAAATCTCTGTTTAGTGGTCACAGAATGACATGATCAGGACCATCTGCATCTGCTCAACAGAGAAGAAGACAAAAGCCCAATAAATGAGCCATTTAGTTCTGGTTTTCCTCCTCCTCCTCCTCCTCCTCCTCCTCCTCCTCTGTGGTTTGTGTGTCATGTGAGGAGATCTTTGCTTTCAATGATCCAAACCACAGCTTTTTCCACTTTAAACTTCAAGATGCTGGAAGTCATTTGGAGCTCAGTCATCAGTTTTTTTTTTTTTACATTTCTGTCCGATAAAATGTGAAAATGGAACAATCTGAGGTTCCTTTAGTTGTGGTATCTTAACGGGGATTCCTAATTTATTTTTGTGTCAGTCATTGTGCTTTATTACTACAGCAGTCTCAGAACCCATTGACAATCAAGACGAGAAATTCTTCTGGAAACGGATGTAAATTTTTCAGTAATTCTGGTGAAAAGAAAAGTCCATCCAGCCCAGGCTTCCTTCTCCATGGGGCATTTCTACAATTCACTGAGCAGACACTTTTATCCAAAGCGACCTGAACTAGAGTAAATGCAACACAGCCAGTAGGGAGTTGAAATACTAAATGCATTTAAGCTGCAGACGTGAACACCGTCATTTCCAGGGTTAGGGTTAGGGTCCATTATATCCCCAGAGTAGCGTCCAACCCGTTTAACAGTAGATAATGGTGAAAATGGGCTTCAATCTGATTTACATCAGCCGCATAAGCCTGATTTAAGAAACATACTTTCATGTGATTAACTCTCAATTAACAGGAATTAAGTTAGCTGAAATGACATCATCATCGTGCAGATTTGTGAAAAAAAAAAAAAAAAGTTGAGCTTTGTCAGGTCCGTCCTCAAGAGAAGAAAATGACTTTTAAAATGTTTTGTCTTTTGGATGGCGGTCTGATCAATCATTTCTGGTGCATTTCAGGTAGTCTGGACATCTAAAAGCTGATTGGCTTACTGACTGACAGATTTATCACTGAAGTTAAAATGTTTTTGTAGAGATACAAAAATAAATGTCAGAATACCGCAGATGGGAGCCGATTGCACAGATTTAAATCAGTCTGGTTTTGGTTTTCCATATGGACTGTTTTTCCTGCGAACAACAAATCCTGCTGATCTGTGATTGGTCAGGACAGCTTGGACTACAGACAGACTAGAACAAGTAGCTACAACATGCTCCCCCCCCCCCCCCCCCCCGAGTAGAGATTCTTCATGTTCATGTAGAAACAGAGATTATTAATATAATAGCTCTGTTACATGAGAGGACTACTCGCTGTCAGGCTGAGTGAGAAAGGATTGTTGGCGTCTCTCACTGCTCACTTCCTCTTTTTCAGATTCCCCCAAATTCCTTAGAGGCCCCTTTCCATAAATGGCATTTCCTTTTGGAGGACAGAGACTTATTTATCGTGTGAATTCATGCAAAGTGCAGCATGGACGAGTTGGGTAAAAGAAAACATGATTAATCTTGTTATTATTTTTTGTTTCTGTTGTGCAGGATACTGAAGTGGGTGAAGAACTGGCTGTTCAAGAAGAAGAGTGAGAGTCCCCAACCCTCCTCAGCAACAGCAGCCCATCAGTATCCAAACCTTAGGAGGAGGTGATGAAACCGGATGGGGTTAATATGGAAACCACGGAGCCCACTGAAGCTGCAGCAGTAGCAGAGCACCCCCCATTGCAGGACATCACAACAGAGCAAGCCCCATCACAACCAGGGGAGACTGCAAATGATGTAGCACCTGAACCAGCTCCAAAGGCCAATGGCAAGGCAGTAGCAGCAGACCCCAAAGCCAAAACTAAAGCTGTCTCGGCTAAAATCCCGCCAACGGCTAAATCAGCAGGAGCTACGAGACCAGTAACGGCCTCCCAGCGCACAGTCAACGATGTCAAATCATCCAATAATGTTTCTGCAGCTGCAAAGAAGGCAACAACATCAACATCTGCAAAAGTATCAGCAACGGGGCCTGCATCTAAAAGACCGGTGGGTGTCGCAGCTGTTTCCTCAACGCTCAAGAACCAAACTAAAGTGCCGGACAGGAAGCCTGTGGGAGCAGCCAGGACAACCTCCGCTGCTGCCACGGCAACAAATGGTACCAAACCGACCACAGCAAACGGGACCCCTAAGAGGAGACCAGTGGCTGAGACTGTTAGACCCAAAACCACAGGTAAAGCTGAGGCAACATGAGTAAAACTTAAATTTAGAGGTGCAACGATTAGTCCACATTGTCAATGACAAAATAAGTTGCCAACGAATGTAAACGTTTGTTACATCATTGTGTGTGTGTGATCGTGCTGAGTATGGACAAAAACCTCCTTTTCTGGAGATTAACTGTCGAGGAGTAAGCCATCCTTCATTCTTACTCTCTCTTCTGAGAGTAATGTACAAAGAAAACTGCAACCAAGAAGCGACAGGTGAACAAAACATCACTTAAAGAAACGTCTCTAGTCTGCAGTGTTGAGCTCCTCTCCTCTCCTCTCATTACTTCCTCTCCTCTTCTGTTTCTCCTCTCCTTACTTCCTCTCCTCTCCTTACTTCCTGACTTCCTCTCTTCTCCTCTCATTACTTCCTCTCCTCTCGTGTCTCTCCTCTCCTTACTTCCTCTCTTCCTATCCTCCTCTCCTCTTCTTACTTACTCTCCTCTCCTTACTTCCCCTCCTCATGTGCCTCTCCTCTCCTCTCCTCTCCTGGAAATAGACCAAGAATACATCATGCAGCTTTTTGCTCACTTTGACATCATTTTTCCATGTTTCAGATTTATATGCAGTATTGTTTCTTATGTTCTTGGATTTTTTTTTTTTTTTTGCAGCTTCTTCCAACAGACCAGCGTCTTCCACTGCTCCGAAACCCAGCACTTCAACCACAACAACAAGACCTGCTGCTGGAGCCACGGCAAAGACCACCAGGTACGCCTGCCTATCACAAACGTGACACTGGATCACATAGTGCCAACACACAGACACTGAAACAAAGTGATGTGTTTGATAAAAGCATTTTATTTCCGTAACAATAACACCCCCCCCCCTTACATTCTGCATTGTCTGTGTCTAGCTTTCACACACGTCTCTGCCTCTCTCAGGTCTGAACTTTGTATTTACAAACCGCGAGAGAGGCCAACTTTCTTTTTCTGTCTTGAAGCGCTGAAAAGAGAGCAGCGGCGAACGATGTCCATTGTCGGGCTTTGGGTCGTTATTGAGTCAAATTTCGTTTCAAGAGTGTGAGTCATGTTGATAGGAATAGGGCCTTAATGGAGGCAGTGACACTGAAGAAGTAGTGCTTTGTCCCCAAACAGACCCCCGGGTAGAAACCGGCCCCACTCCCCCAGGGCTGAGAGCTATTGACTTGAGTCATAATCCCCTTCACGCTGAGCTGCTGGTGTGGATAGAGAGTGCTCTAGCTGGACTGGACCTTTACAAAGACCTGTTCTCATACTGACCTCTTTGGTTACCAAATCTTACGTTTGTAAAAAAACAGAATCCTCTGCTGGTAATTATCTGGTGGCATCGTTTTGAGGATGTACAGAAAGGAAGTGGTCGGCGCTCTCAGCGTTGCTTGACCATTTCCTGCACTGATGACCTCACTAAATGAAGACAGTAATTGTTGTGGTTCCAACGTTTAAGAGTCATATTCTACATTCGTTCAAAAAGTGAGAGCACTAACTCAAACAGGAGGAAATACAAGCATAGAGAGCTCTAAATGTTTTGGCTTCACTTCTCTACAGGCTTTGTTTGCTGTCCATTGTTTTTACATTTGTTTGAATCCAAGCTTTAACTTCATTGATGGAAGAACTTTGTCTGGATCCAGCCTCTGTTAGAAAGTCCAATCCATTTGACCGCTTCACTTTGACATCTCACCACAGGAAGTGGTGTTCTGTCCGGAGAGGCGTAATTAGATTCTCTCTCCACTTGTCTCCCCTCTTGATGATAATTTATTAAATAAAGGAGTAATGTGCTGCCCTGTGCTGCGTCATTGTGTTTCTCAGGATCATTGCATTCTCTCTTTGCTCTGAGAAAAAAGAAAATAAGTTATTGTAGATTTTTCTTTTAATTCCTGAAGTACTCCTTTATTGATTTATCTGTAAAATATCAGAAAATGGGATTGGCAACTCAAACAAAATGCTAAAAAGAGATAGACTTGCCATTGTATAGAAGAGTAAAGCGGTAAATGTGCACACTTGTGAAGCTGATACTGGTGAACAGCTGTTTTAGGGGGCACTGGTGGACGAGTGGCGAGTTTGCTTACCCATTGTTCAGACGCTTTAGCTTGAAGTAGGCTGCCTGTGCATGTTATTCACCTCTCTCTCTCTCTCTTCCTCTGACTGACTCTCTCTCTGACTGACTCTCCCTCTGACTGACTCTCCCTCTGTCTGACTCTCTCTGACTGACTCTCTCTCTCTCTCTCTCTCCCTCCCTCTGACTGACTCTCTCTCTCTCTCTCTCACTCCCTCTGTCTGACTCTCTGACTGACTCTCTCTCTGACTGACTCTCTCTCTCTCTCTCCCTCCCTCTGACTGACTCTCTCTCTCTCTCTCTCACTCCCTCTGTCTGACTCTCTCTCTCTCTCTCTCTCCCTCCCTCTGACTGACTCTCTCTCTCTCTCTCTCACTCCCTCTGTCTGACTCTCTCTCTCTCCCTCCCTCTGACTGACTCTCTCTCTCTCCCTCTGTCTGACTCTCTCTCTCTCTCTCTCTCTCTCTCTTCCTCTGTCTGACTCTCTCTCTCTCTCTCTCTCTTCCTCTGTCTGACTCTCTCTCTCTCTCTCTCTCTCTCTCTCTCCCTCTGTCTGACTCTCTCTCTCTCTCTCTCTCTGACTCTTATCATCTGTCCTATCTCTCCAATAAATGCATAAAATAAATCTTCAAAATAAAAACAAACAGTTGTTTCAGCTCTGGAGATCAGTAATGAATGGTGTCTCCGTGTGTGTGTGTGTGTGTCCTTCCTCTGAATTAATCAGACGAGGCGTTTCGAATGTAGGAGTCTGATTACAGTAGCACATCATCCTTTTATGTGAATGTTCCCTGACCTTTTTCCCTGGGACACGACATCAGGCATGCGCCTCTCTGTCTGAGACTCGCAGAGGACAACAGGAGAACAGCGGCAGGTGTCTGACCCCGTGACAGATAATGTGTTGCTTTTCATGCCACCTGCGTGCCTCGGTGAAGTCAGTGGTGTGCTCTTCCTTTGTGTGGCAGCAGTAGTAGTAGCGGTGTGCCTTTCCGACCATGTTGGGGCTCGTGCTGGCTCTCTGGCGGTCACTGTTGCATGCGTTGCTTTAGCTTGTTGGTGTCAGAGTTTAAGGTTTGATAGTATTTGGCAGACTACCAAGGGAGGTGCTTTAGCTGGAACACAATAGCCTCTGCCTTGTAATCCCAGCCCTGCTGTATTGTTTGTCACACTGCTGAGACAACAGGAGTCATTGTTGCCCAAACTGTCGCACAGGAACACACATTAACATTTTCCTCGCATATTTCTGCAGGTGATTCTTTCATGTAGACAAACTGAGGTCCCAGCACAGACAAACAGTTCTACTGTAAGACACATGCAGTAGCCTCTGCTATGAAGTGTTTATATTGTTTTGCACAAAGGGAGGAATGAAAACTATCAGGGCTTTATCAAGCTTAAGGTGACATGCTCTGGAGATGGCATTAAACTATAAACACTTGCTAAAGGAATATTCGTAATGCGGCAACAAAGCGTTTAAATGTCTTCAACCGTGCTAGTTGTGTACAAGCTGTAAACAGCCACTAGCAGGGGCTGTAGCTCTTGTTGGTCTGGTAGCTGGAGAGTTGCCTGTCCACTTCCCAAGCACTGCTGAGGTGCCCTTGAGCAAGGCACCGAATCCCAAAACTGCTCTGGAGCACTCGCTGCGGGCAGCCCCATCACTCTGAGACCTCTCCATTAGTTCATGTCCACAGGATCCTGTTCGTGCATGTGTGTGTATTTCGGCCGAGGGTTGTGTAGCAGGTTCATTAAACAGAGTAAAACTGAATTTCCCCTCACTGCCATTTTGCTCTACAACCTGGATGCACACCAGTACAGTGGACGAATGGTGTCTCATAGCGCAGTTGGCAGTATTCAGAGCTAGATGGATTTGAGCTTGTATAGCGCAGTCTTCTGGCTACTCGGAGCGCTTTTACACCGCAGGTCATACCTACACAGTCACACACTGATGGTAGAGGCTGCTGGGTAAAGAGACCATCGGTATTAACGAATCCATTCATGCACATTTATACTCTGCTGGCCAAGCAGCAGAGCAACTTGAGGTTAAGTGTCATGCCACATTGTACATGGGGCTGCAGGATTTGGGGCTCTAACCCCAAACCTTCCAGTTGAGAGATGACCAAAATGACCACTGAGCCACAGCCGCCCCAAGTCATCTGCAGGCTGTATCAGGTTAAGCGAGAAACCAGCTCAGGCATGTGGATGTTTACCTCCAAGGAGGACCGGTGGCTGGGGGTGCTAGCACCGCTAACGTTAGCCACACTCGGCAATCCCTATCCCGTGTTTAGATGAGTAAAGAATGATTGCGATTAAATTATGATTAACACTACTTTGTGTTTTGCACGAAACATTATTTGTGATAATGGAAGATGACGAACATGTAAAATATGAGTCAGTGAGGAGAGGGAAGGGAAATGCTGGATCGTAGCTGAACAAACAATGTGTCAGGGCGGTTTCTTAGTTTGAGAAATTCATGCCTGAGTAGATTCACAATCCATCTGAATGACAGGAGGATGTCTCCCCCGATAACTGGAGAAGAGAAGCTTAATGTTTTAAAATCTGGCACCTGTTCTGCTCCACTCTCGGCCAACGATGGGTTATGGTGTCCTTGCACGGAGCGATCTGTCTTTGTCCAACGCAACCCCCTCTCTCTATCTCCCTCGTCACTTTTAACTGCCGTCTGTCTGTGCATGTTTTAATTTCTGGGCTTTTGGCCAGGATCTCCTCCAGCCCTCGTCCACCCAGTCGTCCTCGTCTTTCTCACCCTTTCATCACTTCGCTGTGTACGGAGACTAAAACATTCAGGGTGTAGTTGTGAAACATGAGAAGGACAGCGCTTATGCCTTCATGGTGCTGAAGCATCTGCTATATGATTAGTTGTCTGAGAGTCAATAGCTTATGGATATTTTTTGGGCCCTCATTGAACACATTCAGTCATTATTTAAAAAAAAAACAATCAGCTAGGAAGTAGAATTCTGCGTCTCGTTTCCCGATACCTTCTGTGTCAGCCCTTTGGAGATAAAATCGTCATATTTCCCAGCAGTCTTTGCAGGGAGCAGGATTACTGTCCCAACAGAATAACTCTGTGGCATCCATCCCAGTGACGGCGTGTGTGCCCGGGAACCAGCAATGTCTGCGATGCTATTGCTAGGCTGTAACACTTCATCCAAACACTCCCTCTCTCTTCATTTTCAAGGAGATAACTGTAGGCCCCCGACACACACCCTAGGAATGTGTGCTCGTCTACAAGGCAGAGTAAAGCGGCTGGTTTTGGACGGGATACAAACCAAACAAGGAAATGATCGGGTGCTCCATTTTCCACTTGTTGTCCTGGAGGGGGATCCTTGAAAAAGCTGATGAGGGGGGAAAAGAGCAAGCACAGAAGAAGAATGTGTGCTGAAAGAGAGACTGCCTTTTTTATTTGTAGGGGGAGCACACACACTGCAGCAGCGATGAAGAGAACCTCCCAGGCCAAGCTGTCCTCTTTCTTTATGGCTTGATTAAAACAGAATAATTTAATCTTCAGGACAGGAACGAGTATGCCGAGGGACTCTGGCCTCCGTAAACAAAAAAGAAGAGAGGGAGGCTGAATCATAAGCCCTGTTCAGATTGATGTTCTGCAACAGTCCTGTAAGGAAGCTCCGCCGTCATCACGCCTTTGTTACTTTGGTATTGATTCTTGCGACGGTGTGATATTGGTGTCCCTCCTGTGTGTGACTTCACTTTGCGTTATGGTGCAGCTGAAGCACGACGTGGAAAGACACAGCAGGGGCTTCACATTCATTCATGCATGAATAGAAAACATGGACGTTGTGCTTTCTCCACCTAACTTTGATCAATCTAGAAAACGGGCAAAGAGGTCGAGTTAAGGCGAGCCTGACGCGTCCTTGCAAACGGCTACAACATGTCTGCCCATCAGTCAAATCAGCCACGCCCCTAATTATGCATATTTGCTTCTGATTCTTTGCCTTTACTATAATCCAACTGGGTGAGTTATAAAAAAGATTAACCCGTTTACAATAAAGATATGCGCTATTTATACCAGAACTGTTTTTGAACCAGGCCGTGAACATGTGAAATGTGGATGTTAATGGGGATTTCCTGCCTCGGATGAATGGATGGGGGGGAGTAGGTGTGGCTTTACCAAAGCTCCCCTGGCTCATGTTTATGATTTGTCCAAACAGATGTTGCAGCTGCTCAGCATTTTAATATCCTGGCTTTGCCGTCAACATTTATGAACACGGACTGTAACACAGTATCAGTAACCTGCCCTCATGCTGACCTTTGCCCTGAAGAAGACCTCATGTGTGGTCATTAAAAACCCTGTAGTAGATGTCTGTTTTAGTGCCTCTCTTCCTGTCTTTTGAACGGCGATTTGTATTGATTTCAACCGTCTGTTTGGAGGAAATGTAATCCATACAAATACTCCCAACAACAGAACCACAGGCCATGTGTGGAGTACAGACATTAGTGGCTCTCTCTCTGCTCCTCTCTGTGGATCAAATCTTTGAGCTGTGACTCATCATTAAATAGAGGAGGGAGGGCTTTCGGGGTTATATTGTGTCTGTGACCTCCCCTTACCCTTTTTATTCCCATTCCTTAATGCTTGTCTTCATTTCTGTCTCGGTCTAATTGCAGCCTTCCCCTCGGAGTTCACTCTCTCAGTTCTGTCCGACTTTGCTGTGAGCAAGTCTCTGGCGATTCATGTTTGCATATGAAAACTGCCTCCGATTTGAGCTGTTTGTCCTACTCGTTTATTTTTCTTCTGTTGTTCATCATTATCAAAGGTTTACTCAGGGCAGCTTCATCGTTATGTCTGACACACTTTTCAGTTTCTGGGATGCGGGCTGAGATTTACATCACAACCCAAATCTTCTCTCTGACGGCAGCCCCCCCCCCCCCCCCCCCCCCCCCCACGAGTCCACACTCGGGATGTGGTTTTCTGATCTTAGGGGAACAAACGGTCATTGTGATGGTTATTGTAATGTGGGAGCGGCATCCGTGTGCATGCATGCTACTCTGCTGAGAGCCGGGCAGTGTGTCTTTGTCAGTTCATGTCTCAGCTACTGCAGAAGGAGACATAATAAAGGTCGTAGTCATTTGTGTCGGGGTTGCAGAGTTCTTGTTGTTGAGAGAGGGATTTTCATTTTATTAGAATCGCATGTCAAACACATTGGTTTGAAGCGGTTGGTTTGTGTTGGTTTGTGTTGTTTTATACCCGTCAATGTTCATGTGTGGAAACGAGGGCTTTGCACCGCCTGCAGCCCACGACTCGCTCATTTAACCGGCTGACTTTGTTTGAAAGCTAGCCAAGGCAGCGGGGCATCAAAGCTCAGAATACATAACATTCCTGTAGCCTGATTTCACAGTGCTAAGTAAAGCAAAGTGCAAGACACATTCAGTACTTATGTAGGTTACTGCTCATCATATCACTGCACTGACAAGTCTGATGCACAGAGGTCACTGACAAGTAGTGTTGTAGTCAAGAACACACTAACCGAGACCATGACATATCCAAGACCAGAGTTCTCCCAGACGGAGACAAGACCAAGACATTTAGGGATCGAATCAAGACCGAGTCAAGACCAAGACATTTAGGGATCGAGTCAAAACCAAGACATTTAGGGATCCAAGACCAAGACATTTAGGGATCGAGTCGAGACCAAGACATTTAGGGGTCGAGTCGAGACCAAGACATTTAGGGATCAAGACCGAGTCAAGACCACGACATTTAGGGATCGAGTCAAGACCAAGACCTTTAGGGATCGAGTTAATTCAATTCAATTTTCAATTCAATTCAATTTATTTTGGATAGCGTCAACTCATAACAAGTGTTATCTCAAGACACTTTACAGAAAGCAGGTAAAATACCTGACTCTGTCTGTTAACATTACAAAAGAGCAGGTAAAAAGACCTTACTCATTGTTATGTTACAAAAAGCAGGTAAAAGACCTTACTTATTGTTATGTTACAAAAAGCAGGTAAAAGACCTTACTCATTGTTATGTTACAAAAAGCAGGTAAAAGACCTTACTCATTGTTATGTTACAAAGACCCGGCCTATCCATCATGAGCACTTTAGCAAAGCAGCAAAAGTTACAGTGGTAAGAAAAAACTGCCTTATTAAAAGGCAGAAATCTTCGGCCGGATCCCCGGCTCATGACGAAACAGCCTTCACAGGTCTAGACTGCGCCTGGGTTGGAAAGGGATAGGGGGAGAGATGGGATAAGATGCAGGAAGAGGGATAGGGAGCAAGGGGGTGGGGGGAGGCATACCGCCCATCAACAATCCGGTGGGGGGGGGGGTTGTTCTGGCAGGCCGTCAACCAACGATCTTGAGGAGCCTAAGAGAGCTCAAGAGCTCTTAATAAAAAGTATTTATTTTACATATTTAAAATACATTTAAAATCACGCTGCTCGCTGCCTTCAATGCGACATATTGCACAGCCTGACTTCATATTTTTCTCTCGTCTTAAATAGTGCAAAAGGGAGTTTTTTTTAAGTCAAGACCAAGACCTTTAGGGATTGAGACCGAGTCAAGACCCAGACCAAGGCAGGGTGAGACCAAGACCATAAATATCACTGAAAAATCATCATCTTGTGTGCAGCGGGCGTGTCACTCACTTAGACCGTAACACAGGGAAGGTTGTGACTGTAATCGGGGGATAAAAATGAAATTATGAATGAATGACTATCATCATTATTGCACAACAGTTCTGAATGGATGTTCAGGTGAATGAAACATGTTTGAGCCTCTGAGCGAACTGAAAGGAGGCGCTGTCCTGTCCTGTGTAAACACAGAGCTGAGAACAACAAGCTTAGAGGGAGTTTGACTTCACTCTTGTCTTTATTAGAAAGACATAACTCAGTGAGGATATTATTTGATATCTGCCGTATTCATGTTTAAAATGCTGCATATTATACCTTTAAGTGAAACAAAGAACGATAATATATTACTTTGACTACACGGTATGTCTGCAGGCTACTAGGGCGGAGCACAAGTAGAATCCTTTGGCTCGCCTCCTTGAAGAAGAGAGGTGGATGTTGCACTGATTTTAGGATTTTGTATATGCAGTTGTGCTGAGAGAAAAAGTGCTGCGTCACTTCAAGACTCCTCCAAACGGACTCCCCTCCTCCTGCACTCGCTCATTGTTTCCTTAGATATGATCTCCTCCTCCTTTTCCCCTCTTTAAACCATGTTTCTGTTTCCTCTCCTTTTAGTATTTTTTCTTTTTAACTATTCAGTTCCACATTTAGCACCCTCAGCTCACTCAACTTTCCCCCCTCTCTCCTCCTGTGAGTTTTTCACTTCACCCCTCATCACCTCTGCTTTACCTTTCTCTTCCCCTTGTGCACCTTTTCATTCCTGTTCCATCTTTACATATTGTTCCCCCCTCCCCCTCCCTGCACCCTGTCCTCGCCTCGTGGAAGTGATTGTGAAACAAAGGAATCATTACAGTGTGGCAATAGATGGATGGTGCTGCATTAATGGCTTCCCATTGTTGGAATTGATTTTGTGGTTTACATTAGGACAGGTCATTTATTTATGCTGTAAATGCACGACGAGGCAGGCCATCTGAAGTCATGATCAGATCTTTTATACTCTAAATAAGAGATGCTACCATTGGACGACATTATGATGTATTGGATTTGAAATGTGATCATAAATAACACATTCCCTTTTTTCTTAAAAGCATGCTCAGTTCCCTATATTAGCATAAAAGACAGTGCCTCTGCTTTTCTTGATCCAGTCTGAGGTTACATAAACCGTCCATCATGCAGATCACGACCACCTGAGTGAGGAATATGTTGATGTCTAAAAATGACATGTTCTGTTTCTTAATGATGACATATAGCAAGGAGGGATCATTGCAGTGAATTGAAACAGAGAATACAGCAGCTTCAAAATGTGTTTGGTTTGTTTTTTGTCGTCATCTCAACATGTCAATGTTTTTTTTTCCCTCCAGGCCTGCTACAGCTCCCCCAACATCTCGACTTGCCTCCACCACCACATCCAGGCCTACTTCATCTGTAACCAGCAAGCCCTCCACCACCGCAGCTGCCAAAACCACCGCTTCTAGAGCTACTACAGTACCCTCTACTGGCAGGACCACTACAGCACAGCTGCCCAAAACTGCTGCTGCTGCTAAGAAAGGTTAGAAGCTAGAGACTGTGTTTAAGGAGGCTTTGGTTAAAAACTGTCTTAAAGCAAACCAGTAAATCTGAACTGGAAACATAGTTGTTGATTTTCAAAATGAGGTTTTATTTTTGAGCCACATGACGGGTGAGCTGATGATCACTGTTTTTCATTTTTTTCCACAGATGTCAGTCGACCACCTCCTGCTGCAATGGCAAAGAAACCGTTAACTACAACATCCTCCGCTACCAAAAAACCTGAATCCTCTAAACCTGCCACCACCACCACCGTGAAGCAGAACTCTGCCTCTAAACTGTCAACGACCGCAAAGGCAGCAGAAACCAAGGTGTCGCAAACCAAAGCCCAACCGCCCGCTAAATCTGCTCCCGCAAAGAAACCTGCGGCTGCTGCTCGATTACCTGCCCTCAACAGACCTCCGATTGGCCGAACCCCACCTGCTTCTCCAGTCAACAAACCTGCAAACAGCAGCGCCGCTCTGTCCAAACGCGGTGCCAAACCAACTCAGGCTGTCCCCCCGTTCACTGCCGCAAAAAAGACCGGGGTTTCAAATACCACCACGCCTGCTGTGGAAACACAGCACGCTGATAATGCAACGGTAGCAACAGTAGCAGCTGCCACAGCAGCGATTGTGCTAGCAGAATCTCAATCTGAGACTGCAGAGTCCCCTCCACAAGAATCATCACTTGTGGCACCTGCACTAGAGGAGGTCTCGCTCCCAGTCTTGGCCCAGGATACCACACCGGATGTGGAACCTGAAGAGACTGTCCAAAGCCATGCAGCTGCCTCCGCTCCTCCAGAAAGCCTTGTCCTGACACAAACAACTTCCCCCCAGGAGCAGCCGGAAAGCAATGCTCCCTTACAAACAACACAGGAGCAGATCCCTGCTCCAGCTGATCCTGAAGTACCACCAGTGGCCTCCTCTTCAGACCTCCAGAAGGAGTCTGTGAACCCATTTACAGACCAAACCCCTTCCATCTCTCAAGCCCCTCCAGTAACGGAAAGTCCCCTCACTCAGTTACCTCCTCAAAGTAATCTTAATGATGAGGAGGATGAAGAGGAGCAGTGGGAGAGCCAGCAGGTGTCCGTGTCTGAAATGAGTGGAACCACACAGCCCACAGAGGAGTCTCGCCCCGGCTCGGCTGGACTGGTCAGAGGGTCTGCTTGGAGAGCCAGCGGCGCCCTGCTGTCCGAGCTGGACTCTGAGGAGGTGAGTGGCAGTCAGCAGGGTGCATCTGAACTGAGCGCCCCCGGCGTC
This sequence comes from Labrus bergylta, assembly GCF_963930695.1. NCBI lineage: Eukaryota > Metazoa > Chordata > Actinopteri > Labriformes > Labridae > Labrus > Labrus bergylta. Next base: position 34,070,371 of record NC_089195.1, read on the forward strand.
CTGGAGGGCACAGAGAGCATGGACGATCTGGGAGACGGCAGCCTGAAGGGAGCGATCGACATGGAAGGAGCCTCGGCCGGTTCACCTGACTTTGAGAAAGTTCCCGACATTCCCGTTAACGACTTTGATGAGGATGAGGAAGACGACGAGGACGACGATCGGGTGTGTGACATGGATGTGGGCTCGGAGCGAGCCGATGAACCGCAGAGACCCAGGCACGACAACGACGTGGATGAGGAAGAGGACGATGAAGATGTGGAGATGGCCAGTGAGGGTGTGACAGAGAGCGGGCTGGAGAGCTATGGGAATGCAGACGAGGATGACTTCGCTGAAGACGAACGGCTCGACAACTTGAACAGAGTGGCCGAGCCGCCGCCGCCTCCCTTGCTGCCGTCCGCCCCCGCCGCTCAGTGGGACCAACCAAACCCCTTCGCTGATCACTGGGCAGAACCTCTGCAGCCACAGCAGGTCCTGGAAAACGTCTCCCAGGCAGCAGGAGCGGCTGCAGCAAGCCCTTTGGCGGACCCCTGGCAAGCGGACTCAGAAACCCCAACTCAGACCCCAGCCCAGGCCTGGCTAGAACTCAGCTCTGGTCCTTTTGGTTCTGAAGAAGCTCCCCATCAGTCCTCTGTTAAAGATGAGGCAGAAAATCTAGAGGCCAGACTGTACATGGATCAGTCCAGCCCTGCACCCTTGCTGACCCTGCCTTCTGCTGCTGGGATGTCTCTGTCAAGCACCCTGAGCAGCGAGACCAGCACACCTGAGGAGCTGGCTGACCCTGTGAGGCTCCGCCCCCAAGATGCACAGGTTGCAGGGCTTTCCCCACAGCCTGACCAGGACTATCAGGAGGAAGGAGACCAGGAAGAAGAGGAGGAAGCTGAGGCGGAGACCCTGCCCGCAGATGAAGTCCTAGGAGGTCCTGCAACCGCCCCCACCTCAAACCCCTCGTCGTCGTCGGTAACTGAAGATGAAGCCAGTGACACAGAGGGAGAGGCTCAGCTGGAGGATTCATTGGAGACCCCGGCGGTGGCGAATATAATCTTTGACAGTCAGGCCGCGACCCGCCGCTGCCTGTCTGTCGTGGAGGAAGGGGAGGAGGCCGAAGTGAGCGCCTGCGCAGTCGAAGACATAACCCCGCCTTCAGCTACATCCCTGGCGTCTTACGGCTTTGACACCACGACCACGGCTTCAAACTCCAACGCCCAGTCCACGGGAGAGAGCTGCGTCAAAAGCCCGGGCATCTTCTCCCTGGAGGAGCTACCTGAAGAGGTCAAAGAGCCATTTCTGATCCCACAGCCTGCCGCGGCGCCGTCCCTCGCAGAGCATCAGTACATCGAGTGTGGGAAACAGGAAGCAGAGTCGGCTGAGCATGTCAGAGAGGAAGAGGAGGAAGCCCTGGACCCTTCATCCACTCCCATCACTATGCAGCAAACAGAAGAAAACCCCGAAGACATCCAGCCTCCTTACTATTCTGCTATCTGTGAAAAGACTGAAAACTCTTACGCAGGTAACGTATAGTTCATCATCTCCCTAACCGCCCCAAAGTAACGTCCCTTAACTCCCTCTGGCCTTGATCCAACGTCCCCAAAATGTCTTCCTGTTGTAGTTCTCGTCCTCCCGTGTTTGTCCTTGAAATCTCTGGGGGTGGACTTAAAAAAATAAAAAAATAAATACAGAGAGCAAAAAAAGGGAAAAATAAAGAGGACAGCAGTGGCACTTCCCTCTGATATCACATTTCTGTGATGAGTATACGGCTTAAATTCCTGTATGTGCAATAGCTACTATTTACTCTTAATGCGTGAGCGTGCCTGGGTTTTGGTTTCTGTTTTATTTAACACAAAACGATGATGTAAACCTGGACTGGAATTTGATTTGAATTGTCTGTTTACAGCTCTTTAAAAAAAAAAAAAAAAGGGAAAACGATGATGCATAGCGAAAAGCAAAACGGAATGAAGTGTTGACTATGTTTTCATGTATTTATCCGACTTTTTACTGAACTCAAGTGTTAACTGAAAAAGAGTTTTCATTGTGTATTCCTGTGTGATTCTGTCCTTAACCCCGATCACTCCTCATCTCTTCTTGCACTTTAAATTGTAACCTAGCTTTCTCTTGTGTTCATCCATCTTTTGGACCCTTAAAACTTAAAATAAAGATTAGATTTTTTACCATGACCTCTCTGATCCTACAGTTTTATTGAAAAGGGGGCATGTTGGAGGAGCGTGTAAGGCCTACTTATGATCCATCGGATCTCTGTGCAAGTTTTCTGACACTTCAAGGTGTCACAAATGTCCTGCACCTTTACGAGAGACAATAACGATTTTAACTTCAACAGTTTCTCGTTATTTTTACTCCTGAAACAAACAAACACACACACACACACACAGAATCTCACACAAGTTTGTTACATTTTAAACAATCAGTGGAGACGCTACCTCGACTTGTCTGAGAAACACGAGCACTCTGGATGGACTCTGCAGTCTTCCCCCTCCACCAGGACTTCTCTCCCATGGATCGGCCTTTCAACATCTGAAGCTGCAAAGACAACTCATCGTTGAGCTGCAAGAACCGAACCACGTGCTCCTTCTTCTTCTGCTACTTTAATCTCCCTCCAGTCCACTGTGGGCGTCCCTCCTCTTCTGCCTTTTTTTGTTTTTCAAAGCGTTCTCGCTGCACTGATTCACAGCTCTGTAATAATGTCAACTTAATGCATGATGTCACTGTTGCACAAACTTCATTACATTTCCTTTTGGATACTTCAGTTCAGGGTCAGCCTGATTAGAACAAAAAGCTTATCATCGACTTCCTTCTAAAGCCATGCTGCTACTTCAGTTTTCTTGTGTTGCTGGATGACTTTTAAATGCATGTGGAGCTTCTGCATGCATCACTGGTTGACTAACGACACACTCCACTCACAGGTGATGACTGTTGTTGGAGTTACACTAAGCTTGTCTGTGGTTAGGTATGTCTCACCATGGTTTATAGTGATTGCATATACAGGAAGCTGGCTGCTTTTATTTTTGAACAAAAATCTTTCTTTTGCAGATTTTAAAAACATGAGATTTAAATCTATTTATAAGTATGCACATTTTGCTCTCTGCACAATTTTATTTAAACCACCACCCCCAGTCACCTCACCTTGGGTTTATTATTTCCTGATGTGTTCACTGTTTATACACAGATGCTGTCTGTTTGTCACTGCTGCACCTTTTTTCAACAATGTCCCACTGCCACAGAGCACTAAAATATAATATCTGCTGCAGCTTGGGCTTGGCTTCAAAAATACTTCCTCTCTTTCTTTCCTGAGTATGAGCCTCTGAAGGCGTTTCCCCTTCCCCTCTCCCCTTCTGCTTGTACTCACACTGCACTGTCCTGCTGCCTGTGACCTGTTTTATAAACCTCACGCGACTGTAATCTTCCTTCCCCGCTTCCTCTCACACACAGGCTTCACTGCACTGCCGCACCCTCACCGCCGCGATCACGCAGCGTACCCCAGAACCTACTGCGACATCATCAAACCTCCCGCAGCCGCGGCCCCCCCGCCGAAGCTGACCTGCGCCGACCTCCCGCCCCGGAGCCTCGGGCGGCAGGCGCTGAGCCCGCAGCTCCGCAGGCTGGAGCAGCACCAGAAGCAGCTGCTGGAGATGCAGCACCGCCGGGAGCAGCAGAGCCGGCCGCTGGAGGAGGCGGAGCAGGAGAGGAAGACGAGGGAGGAGGAGGAGCAGAGGAAGAAGAAAGAGGAGGCTGAAGAGGAAATAAAAAGGAATAAGGAGGAGAGGAAGGTGCAAGAGCAGGCGGAGGCGGCGAAAAAGAAGAAGGAGGAGGAGGAGGAGGAGGAGGAGGAAAAAGTGAGAAAAGAAGAGGAGCTGAAGCAGAGGAGAGATCTGGAGCTGCAGCTGCAGCAGCAACAAGAGGAGCTGAAGCAGAGGCAGCAGATCATGCAGTGGCAACAGGAGCTGCAGGAGTCCAACAAGGGGCAGACGGTGGTGCTGTCGCCGTCCTCTGGCCTGTGCACCATCTATGAAGCTCTGGAGAACACCGATGAAGAGGAAGGTGAAGATGAGGGAATAAAGGAGCTCAAGCACACCAAGAAGAAGAAACAGAGCAAGCAAGAGACGGAGAACAAGACAGAGAAGGACGACGCCTGTGAAAAGGTGAAAAAAGATGAAGAGAAACATGAGGACTCTGCTGTGTCCACAGAGGACCCTCCTCCTCCTCCTCCTCTTAGCCCAGACTCCCCTCAGACACCCAGCAACGACTCCCAGGACGGAGACAGCCCCCTCTCTCTCCCCCCTGAGTCTCCCGAGCGGCCTCCACCCCTGGATCTGGACTGGGGGAAGAAAGTGGACATCGTGCAGCAGCTGATCAATCAGACTCTGATGCTGAACAGAGACGGCTGCTCGTCCCTGCTGCTGCTGCCGGGACGAGCGGGAGGAACTCTGAGCCCGCTGGAGAGCAGCCTGTGGCCCAGCCTGCTGCCTCCCCTCACCCCGCCCTCTGCCACCGTCACCTCCGTCAGCAGCTTCTCCCCAGAGGCCACTGGGAGCTCCCCACAGGGCGAGTGGACGGTGGTGGAGCTGGAGACACATCACTGAGGGGACGTCAGTGTGTACTCTCGCTTTAAATCGCAGTAATGTAAAAAAAAAATAAAAAAAACACCACTCGAACAGGGAGATGACACGAGCTCTGTCAAAGTGCGCACAAATACAGAACACTAAACAAACAGGGTGATATGAAGTCACACAGAGCCGCCTGTGCACATGTTTCAACACATGAATATTTACTTTCATAGAGCCGCTTATCAGACGTTAACGGTTTATCTCCCATCACATCGTAATGGACGGTAACAAAATTCATGTTTCATTCACAAATCACAGAAGCAGCTAAAACATATTTTTCTACTGCCCGACCCTGTAGGTAATTACGAGATGGAAGAGAAGGAAAGATCTTATTTCTGTTACAGATAAAAAGAAATCGGTGTATATTTTCTTTAAGAACTAAATTATTTTAAACTACTGAGTCTCTATGTTCATCAGAGCTGATGAAGTTTAAGGCCGCCAGCAATAGAGGTAATCGGATGAACTAAGGTCTGAAATTAATGGATTCATTTTTTTTCATCTCATGCTATTTTGTCCCTTCAGGCTCTCCGTAGATAGTCGTCCTCAGTGTCTCCCTGTAGTCTTAGTCATGTAAAAGGACACTGCTGCATCTTTGAATGTCTCATTTCACTTAAACAAACTCTCAGACAGCTCTGCTGACGAGTCCAAAAGTAATATCCACCTTATGACATCACACATTGACCTTTGCCACCGTTCCTTTGAGCTGTTTGACCTCAGTTTAGGATCCCTGACCACTTCCTGTTTCTGAGCTTAACTTCATGTCCTCACCTATCTACAGGAAGGGGCTTACTGTATTTCAAAATAAAAGCACACAGCAAGTAAATTACTCTCAGCTGAAGATGGGACAAAATTTCAAAATAAAAGCCTAACTTATTTTTATTCTTAAATGCAAAAATAATAAAATGTCTTAACACAGCCCGAGATAAAATGCATCAATATGAGAGGAATAAGCTCTTAAATGTAATGATTATTTGACAAAAATCGTTTTTTAGAGGTCATTAATGAACATGTTAAGGAGCCACTGCTGTACACTGAGCTGTTTATAAACAAGACCAACACAAATATCAACCATCAGCCCCTAACTGCTGTTAGACATAAATCTTTATTCACGCTATAATAAAAGTTAAATAAATGGAGTATTCTTGCCCTGAATTCAGACTTTCAGGTCGTTCATGGTAAACTAGTCTTAACTTGATATTTCTTAAACAAACTAACTTTAGACTCCCAGAGAACAGCGTTTTATAGATTCAACACTGATCCACCTCATAGCCAAAGATACGTCATAAGATAAGTGAGAAAATAACTCATCCAAAGTTACATTTCCCCCAAAACTGACATTGATTGGGCCTGATGCTCAGACTCCGCCCTACATATTAATTAATAATGCAGCATAAGATTTTTGCAAAGCTATTTGGAAATGCATTAGCATGACCACACGTGCATGCGGATGAGTGAACGTTAAACTGCGATCCACCTGTGGAATATTAGTTTCCATTTAAAACGTAAAGCCGCTGAATCTCCTTAAATCACAAATAGATTTTTTTTCATGGACCTGTGTGTCCTCATTGATCGTTATATAACCTTACCTGAGAGTCTGTACTCGGGGGCAAGAAAGTCTTTTGTCGCTGCCAGTGAGAACCTGCTGCTCAGACATCCAAGTAGACAAACGCAACATGACACCGACCGTCACACTCGACATCCTACGCCTCTGCAAACACAAACACACACACACCAGGAGCCACCCAATCCCATGATGCACCACTGCTACTGACAAACAGGGTTGGAACTGGACACTATAGCCAGTGCTTGACCTTTCGCCATGGGTGGCCACTATGAGCGCACACACTCACGAGCCGATGGTGCTAAATGGCCGCGATCACTCAAAGCTGAACTGGCCGATAGAGATGGTTGTTCTTTGTGTTCCTCTCGTGTGACGATGGACGCGTTCTTCTCACTGGAGAAACCTACGGGTCTTACTACTGAATGAAGGAACTCCATTTCCCAGAGTTCTTCTGTAACTTTGTCAGCGACATACAGCCTGCACACTGACGACTTGGTCACAGCTGAGACAGATCTTGACACTTCTGAAACAACCTCAGGCTTAAACGTTTTTTTTGCTACCAAAGGTCGGTGAAACATGTAGACAAAACCCTGAGAAACACTGGAGTCGCATTATGAGTTTTTTTTGTTTTTTTTTACTAGTATCAACAGATTTATGAGCGAGTGATTTATGTAGAAAGGTTTTTAGGCATTTTCACACATGCACAAAACTCCTGAAAATGTCAGCAGTGAGCCGCAAGTTCAAACGCAAACTGTCGATTTTAAAAAGTTTTTTGTTTTTCATTTAGAGACAGGACAGCGGATAGAGTCAGAAATCAGGAAGACCACTCCGCTGCCGGCATCCTAAACTGTCGATTTTTAAAACCTGACTATGTCTGAACTTTTCCTGGCAGCTCTTTTTGTAAAACTTCCAGGTGAAGTTGTAGTGAGTCGGACACAGCAGGAAGTATTTAGCAAAATGAAGAGGAAGAGGTGTGATGGCTGTGATCTTCCTACACGTAATGAAGCGGCTTTTTCTGCTCACTTGCTACTTAAATCTTGTTATGCTCATTCGTTGACACCCGACAGACGCCCGGTTACATGTAGTAGCGCCTCCTCCTCTTCCTCCTTATCCTTTTCCTCTACCACCTCCTCCTCCTCCTCTCCCTCCTCCTCACGTCCGACAGGGAAACTTGACCCCTTGTTGAGCGTGTGTGAAACAGCTTCAGCGGCGTGCTGTCAGATGTGAAAACCTCTTCATGGTCACTGATCTGTATCCCATCACAGGTTTAGTCTTCTTAAGTTCACGTTCAGACGATGGGCAGTTTTATAAAGCACACAGATTTATGATTCAATACCGTTTTTTTTAAGTTTGAGGAGGGTTATTAACGGGCAGTGAGTGGTGGGCGGGGTCAATATCAGGTTATGTTTGGTATTAACTGTTGAAACTGTGATGAGCTATGGTATGAAAGTGTTTCACTGGTTTTATGTGTTTGTGTTGTCTGATTAATGTGTGTGTTGGTCAGTGTTTCAGGCCGTCACTGGAGATATCTCAAGTTTTAAAGTAAGGTTAAATTTGACCGTCTCTTTCCATGTACCGGACGATAAATGGTTTTTATACTTATTGACGATGAGTTTGGGGAAAGTTCTCGTCCAGCTCTTTAGACTAAAGTTCAAACTTCTGGACAGGCTGTGACCATAACTGAATTTTTAACTTTAATACAAAACAAAAAGTCAACGCCTGTGCCATTGTTTTCATGTTTTCTCGGTGATACTTCCTTGAAGAAACACGGCGCTTACCGTCACCACAGAGGCGAGTAGAAGTCTATTTCCGATCACACAGACGCGTCGCCATCGGCTCAGCTGTTCTTAAAAAACGCCTGAGTGCGTCTCAGCTGGGAGCGCCTGCGTGGTCATGCAGGCAACCAAATAAAATAAATGGGAAAAGTGGAACTCTCGCTGTTGCTTTGCTTCTAGATGAGGAGGGAGAATGATGTCATGCAAACCGGAGGTAAACCCTCCTCCTTGATTTTGATTGGCTGCTTTCACCAAAAGTGACAGTGACGAGAAAATAAATAATTCCATGCGTGACAAAAAAAAGCGTCCAATAGCAATAGAGAAGAGCGCCCGGCAAGCGTGTCTCTGTGTGATCAGTCGGTAAAGGTCACTACCGAGGGGAGTAGAAATTAACTATCGTAACCTAGCAACAAAAAAGTTAAATGAAAAGCGCTCTGAATCTGAGGTCGTAAGCGCTGCCTGTGCAAGAAAAAGGCGTTAGTGGGAACAGACCCTGAAGACGCTGTAGCATCAATCAATTTGACGACCTCACAAGGCTGATTCTCATCCCATCACACTGTTGATTCATCGTCCAATCAAAGCCTCTGTAGCAGCTGAAAGGCAACCAGGTGTTTGTGTCGTTGGAAAACGTGTCGGACATTTCTTTAACGTTTTGTCTTCGTGTTTTTTATGTAAGATTGTATGTTTTGTTTAAAAAAAGACTGCGCACTGTAACGAAGGGAAACCCACTGAAATTTGTACTTCAGAGATTTAGAAACCCGTCGAGCCCTTTACGAGTTTAAATATAGATTTCTTTATTGAATAGAGAGTGAAGGATGTTCGCTGTACATGCTAGATTTTATTTTTTGTTGTTGCCTTTTTTCTCGTCTCGTCATTCAGAATGATTAGCTGAGTGGTGTGAAGGTCAAACTGAACACAAAGACAGAAGTTGGTCTCTGTGTTTCTTAAATCCACCGTTTTGGATTTTTAATTTATTAAAAATGAAGTGAGGCCTTTGTGGGGGGGGGGGGTTTGAAGTGAACTGGCTCTCAAATCGCGGCAGCTCGTCTGAAGATGTAAAAGTTTTCCTCGTTTCAAACTTTGTGAAGGACAGAAAATCTGTGATTGTTGTGTAATTATTTCAATGCGATGTTTCATGTAAATAAAATGTTTCTTTTTATAATAACACTCGTTGACTTCTTCACAACACGACATGCAAACTGTAGAAATATATAAAACTTGAAAATATGTACAAGCTTTTTAAAATTCACAACATGAACACTCTGAACAGAAGAAAGAAACGAAAACTGTGCAGCAAGATCTGTAAAACAGACGTGATGCCACAAACGCAACAGAAGGAAACTTTAAAAAACAGATGCCTCTTTGGCTTTAAATATGGAGAACTGGACCGCTCCTGAAGGCACCGCAGCTCTCCGACATTTTTTAGTTTAACCTTTAAAACTCACAGAACTGAACACGTCTGCTTCGTAGCTAGCTTTAGCTCGAGGTCCCCGTTCACACACACCCTCCTGAGTGGAGACGGACGTTGTGACATCACTCTGTATCGTGGCGTGACAAAAGCAGCTTGAGCAGTTGGTCCGTAGCGCTGCAGCTCGACGGCTCGTCACCGCCAAGAAACAGGAGCCTGAGGTAGGAGCCCTGAGGAACCTCACACATGATCCTGGAAGAAACACAACATATATACTGTAATTTTAGTAATCACACACTGAGGATCTTCCCCTAGCAACATTTTTCTACTGAAAAGCCGTTCAGAATTTTGGTTTTTCTCATCGAGTATTTAAAAACGCTGATCAAAACTTCATGTTTACAGTTTTCTTAGACAAATTCCCATACAGATTATTGGCGACTGTCGAGTCATATCTCATTAAAATGCTGCTTCTCTCCTCTTTTACATCAAATCAGCTCTTAAAGCTCCCTATTTATGGTGCTTGTATTTAAATATAAAACTGGTTGAAGCTATGTTTGTGTTGATGGGATTTCAGCCAACGTTGCAAAATGGTATTGGAAAAATGCAGCTAAAGTTATTATGTTAGCAGTTGTATGTGCTAGCAGTTAGTAGTTTATGCGCCACATGTACAGAGGCTGTTGTGATCGGACTAGGCGATCAAGTTTCTGTACAAAACAACTGAAATGTCAATTCCTTCTCTCTCTCATCAAAATAAATGATAATACGAAACCTTCAAAACTAAAATGAACAAATCATCAGTTATAAGGCGAAGTCACCTTTTCTAACACGCTGATGTTAACATCGTATTTCTAGCCCGTTTAAAAGAGGTCTTGGGTGCACCCACTTCAAATCCTGTTTCATCTAAATGTCCTCCTTGAAATCCTGCTCAAGGTTCACTGGGTCTGTTTTACACTTTAACATGTGAATCAATAGTTTTGACCACTTGTCATGGACGTCTCTCCTCCTATTAAAGCAAATAAAATGAACTGTAACTCAGTGTTACCAGTCGTAGATGTCCTCTGTGTTGGTGTCAGGGAACACCTGCACCCACTGACCGATGGACCACACCCTCAGGACTTCACCATCTGACGCACTTTGGCTTTCCCCGTCAGCGTCTGCGTGTGAGTTTGGAACATCCTCACAGCACAGGAAGTAACTGAGGGAAACATAAGAGCGTTCATATCAGCATCAAAACAAACATTTATTTTGATAAATTCGTAAAAAAAAAAAAAAAAAGTAGAAATGAGAAGATGTTGTTCAGACTCACTACTCCATGTCATCGACTGGTTCTTCCTCTCTCTCCTCCCCGTCTTGTTGGAGCGGCTGGACGTCCTCTCGGAGTCTCTCCACGTTCCAACGCATTCGTTTGTACACACCCGTGTCCACCCGGGACAGGTACGGCATCAGCTTACAATAGCGAAACACGGTGAGCCTCAGCCAACCGAGCTGACTCTGACCGATGCAGAAGTGAGAGATGCTGTGAGGCGGAGAGAGTTAAAAAGTAAAAAAAAAGAAAAGAGAAGTTAGATTATTCAAGCAGAGGCAGTCAGGATTCTGGAAATAGAAATGAAGCAGAAACATTGTTACTTTGATCTATGATGGGGGAACTACAAAGCCTCAAAATATTTACAAGCCTATGTAAATACACTCTGCCTCCTTAAGTCATTCATGACTTTTTATTTAACCAGGAAAATCTACTCTTTGAGATACAAGATCTCTTTTTAAGAAGAGTCCTGGCAAAGACAGCAGCATCAAAGTTTCACACAGAGAACAAAGACAGATGATAAACAAATCAGAGTGTGAAGCAGAGAAACACATGCATACATTAGTCAAATTATTCTTTCTTCTATCGTCCAAGTCGACTAGATGCTCTAGTTCCAGGTGACTCTGCAGCTCAGACCAAGACGATGGAGCAAACACACTAAAAGCATTTCCACCAAATACAGATTGAGTTCAGGGAATGACATGATGAGTGCTTTAGGAATCACCAGCCGCCAGCTTGAACGGAGGTATCACATGTTTCAGGCTATCAGCCCAGGGAAATTTAGAGCTAAGATCCACCATAGACAATCTGATAAATAAGAGAGTCTGACCAACTCGAGCAGGAGGACAAAGGACGGTATATACAGGACGGGCAAAACAGAGCGAGGTAAGCAGTCAGAGGCCAAGCCGAACACAGAGCAGAAACGTGCTCAAACTAGGATCAATATTGGAGATGCTTTTGAAAAATGGAGAGAGGTTAGAACACAGAAAGGTTTACAGACCCATGCAGAGCTGGATAAACACTGAAGCTTCAGAGTCCACCACATGGTGACCTGAGTGAGCATCAACTCTAGAGAGGAGGGGGGGAGACAGCTCTCTAATGTTTTGAATTTGGACTGCAGTACACATTTTAACCACTAGGTGTCAGAGTTACATATTGAACCTATAAAATCACATTTTTACGACTGGAAAGTTGATTTATAGGAAACATAATGCTGCACAACTTATTCAAAGCCCCCCAAAATAAATAACACCAAAGGAAATCAGCAAGTAATCCTGATTTTCTGGACACTTTTTAGAAGTATTCTGTAAATATGTGTGTAACGTGTGTATTTCCTCAGAGTGTGTTTGTGTGTGAGTACCTGTTAGACTCTGCGTCGTCAAAACAGATGAGATTGTAGCTGGCGCAGGTCAACACCAGCTGCTCCAACCTGTCACACAGCTGCTGAGAGAAGTCCAACAGCTGCGCACACACACACACACACACACACACACACACACACACACACACACACACACACACACACACACACAGAAGAAGTCAAACAGCACGTTCTGCTCGCAAAATCTTTTAACCGCAATGCATGATGGTATATATTGCTTGGACAGTGGCCATCAGTTGTACACTACTTGTCACAATGCATTGTGGGATACATTGAGTTGTCTATATAGGGTACGACAATGCTCACTCAGAAATTCAGACACCACTACAAAAAGTATTTCTGACACAGCCATCGTCTTTTTAAAAAAATGGGTGAAAAATATTTACCCTGGTGTGGATCTCAAAGGGCAGAGAAGTGTGAGGCGACGCATTCTTCCTCGCCATGGATTCCACGTAGTTAAAGTACGGCTGACAGGTGAACAGAAATCTTTGGACTTCTTCAGTGGGGCTCTGACTTTCTGGATCACATTGTCTGTAAAATCACACGCAGGAAAAACAACATGTGGGTTTGTAAGACATTTGTATTCAACGTAGGGATGTAGAGATGAATCGCAAAATCAAGATAAATCGATTCAAAGGTGTCAAGATTCACATCTGTACTCTGAAAAATGAAGCTCAATAACACGGTGAGCACCAGCAGCTGTAGAGCAGAGGCGGTTGGCAGCTGCAGAGCAGGATTTAGAAATTGAGGACGTGCGGTGTGGAAGAATTTTGGCTTCCCCGAGACAGAAAATGAAAGAGGTGAGAAGATAACAGACAGAAACTGTGTGCAAATATTACAAGACAGAGAACTACACAAATAGAACAACCAACATGATGCAGCATTTAATCAGCACCACGACGAGAAGCTCCAATCACCTCCCCTTGTTGAGAGAAAAAAACACACTGATAATCGGGTTAGCATCCCCTAAAGCAGAGGTGTCCAAACTTTTTTTCTTGCGGGCCAAAATTGTCGTGTTAGAATCGCTCGCGGGCCACAGGTTTTGTTTTTTAAAATATAGTTGAAAAAATAGTAAAGCTTTGTAGATCAGAATCAAAAGGCTCGCTAAAGAAAGCCTTTAATAAAAGGAAATCAAATATTTAGATTTCTCCGTTCTACTTTATTTGTTTTTTTCTCAGAATCAAGCCTGTAACGTGGTTTATTCAGCTCAGGTCATTAAATGGTTAAACAACAGTCCGCTTGTTTGCTAAAACTTTGCATATGTTTTTTTTCATCATTTACAAAAAAATGTGGAAAATAGTAAAAGCTGTAGATTTAAAAAAACAACAACAACATACATGTTACTGAACATTTTCTATTTTAGGACTATTGTTTAGCCCTTGTTAACATGAAAAAGAAAAAGAAGATAATGTGCCAATCTTAATCGAGGCCTCGGGCCAAAATCTTCTGATTCTTCATTTGAAGTCACGGGCCGCAAAAAATCCTCTCAAGGGCCGCAAATGGCCCTCTGGCCGCACTTTGGACACCCCTGCCCTAAAGGAATCTTTTTCAGTCATCATTTGTCTACAGTCTCGTTTTGTTAAATAAAGTGTAAGATAATCGTATCATGAGTTGAGTGAATCGTTACATCCCTGATATTCTTCAAAAAGATTGAAATATAAAAAAAAGGATCCTAAAGTAAGAACACTTCAGGTAACATTGGTGCATATTGAGTCTCCGGCTCTGTACCTGTTGATGAGGAGGTCGTCTAAGTAATCAGCTTTGCCCAAGAGGAACTGGAGCTGCAGCTGCATGGACTGCAGGCCCCTCTCCAGCTGTCTGACCTCCACACAGCTGCAGGACGCGTCATCGCCACAGGGGGGCAGCAGAGCGACGTCGGCCAACAGCAGCAGCGTCTCCTTCATCTCTGAAGAGCAAAACCGTGAAAAGTTCATTATCCCCCTTTATGACAAAAACACACAAATATACCAAATCAACAGACGTGTGGGGTGATCAGATGTCTTAGTTAAAGATATTACATTACATGTGGCTAAATACAGTTTTAAAAAGCATTCAAGGCTCCATATTGGAGCACCTTGACCGGCGTGTCGCAGACTCTCCTCCCCGCTCATAACGTCCCTCAGGCCCGCAGACTTACGGTCATCTACCGCTGAGTTTGAGGTGAGCTGGACATCAACCTGAACTTCAATATCGGTCATACTTCTGTCTGTGGGAAAGCTTAGTCACCTGTGGAAAGTTAAACTCTTCACTAACCGGGTTATTTAGGAGCTTTTAAACACGCAATGACCCGAAAACCGACCGTTTGTTTATCCGTTAAAGTTAGCATCGCGCTAGCTTTAACGTTAGCATCGAAGATTTAGCCAAGAAATCAACCTGAGAAACCTGATTCCTACGGCTACTTACGATTTGTATCGAGTGTTTCCAACAAAACAGTTAATATAACAACATTATTATTGTATTATAATCGTTTAAATAACGAAAATAGCTAATTTGGACTTCCTGTCGTCAACGGTCGCTCGCTGGTGTGAGGCGTTCAGGTGTCAAAGTTCAACACGGAAAAACAACAACAAATAACGATTTATTATTTTATATTTGTATTTTTTTAGGACCTGTAGTACTAAAACACGCACATATTCTTTAGGAAACATGCAAAATTATCTATTTTTTTTTACTATTTATTATTATTATTAGTTTTAATAATAATAATTTGTGAGAGATGAGAGCAGCCCTTCCGGTTTTGATTTAAAGTCAGGGTTGTTGATTTCCTCCAGATACACTTTTCAAGATTTTGGTTTAAATTGTCTTTAGGTCCTGACAGAAATGAATAAATATAAAGATAAAGATAAACTTTATTGATCCCCCATGGGGGAAATTTTTGCATTACAGCAGCTCAAGAAAACAGGAAGCAGGAATAAAATTATTAAAAATAAAAATAAAAATAAACATATGTACATCAGTTAAATAAAGTCCGAAAAAATACAATAATAGAATAATAACTCATGTGCTCTGAAAAAGGAACAAAGAAAATCCATCATCTGTAGCAGTCTGTAAAAACTTTGACCAATGTCTGCCACGAGGTACCAATCTGATGAACCAATCAGACGCCTCCCTGTCTCCCTGCTCGTTCTCTACCTCTTGTACTAGCTCACACTCAAAACGTTTATACTGTGAGTTCACTTACTATCTTTACTTAGTGTATTCTGTCTTTTCTTGGTCTCAGGCCTGGGCAGATTTTAAATCAAGACCAGCACTGACAGGCGGTCAGACTTGGTCTCGTCTCTGTCTACCATAACTTGTGGGAAACAAGACAACACAATAAAAGGTATATAAGAACATAAAAATGAATTTATACAATTAAAACTAAGATTTCAGACACAAAAATGACAATTCTAAGTTCAAAGTGTAAGATACATTCGAAGCTTGATCCAAAGGCAACTGGACTCGGTTGAAGATAAACCGCCTTTGGATCAAGTTTAATGAATTCATGAATTAATCAGCATGACCTGGATGACTGAGAACCTACACAGACTTTTCATGAATCAGGATTATCATTTCAACACATCTACAAACTGATGAAATACTTGAGGGTTCATTGGTTTTATTCACACTGTTTTATCGTCTCTACAGTTGGCTCATACTCAGGTCTGACTTCTGTCATCAGCTGGGATTCTTTGTGCAGATTTTCATGTGTGTGTGTAGTCGTGTTTATGCCGGAGCCGTGCGTGTGACTCTCTGCTCCTATCTTTCTGCTGGCTCATTTTCATCATGCAAATCAGATATGCATGACTCAGTTTAACGTCACATCAGATCTACAACAGACCATATCATCATGTACCTTATCATGAGACAGCCTCTTTGTTGAGAGAGTTTAACCTCATCGGAGTATGTTTTTAAAAGGCTACCTATATATAATATGGATGATCGGTATCAGTACCTTTTATCAACGCCAATTTACACACACAAACACATGTTTACATGATATAAAACATCTAACGGTCTAATAAACTCAAAATTAGAAAAGATAATGACATCTGTCCCACCCAAATGTTTACCAGTTGTTGTTTTGTATTACCGGAATATTATTTGAATTATTAATTTGAATTATTACTATTTTATTTTACTTATATTACTATTATTATCATGACACTATGAATTAATAAGATAAGATAATCCTTTATTTATCCCACAGTGGAGAAATTTACATTGTTACAGCAGCAAAGAGCCAAGAAAAAAGAGCAGTACAATTTAGATAAAAAAAGAAAAATTAAGAATGTAGAAAAAAATAGATACTAAAAAATAGATTTAAAAAAATAAAAAATAGATACTAAAAAATAGATTTAAAAAAATAAAAAATAGATACTAAAAAATAGATTAAAAAAAATAAAAAATAGATCAGCTTTTTGACAAAAAGTGTAGTCCGTAATATTCTGTGTAACACAGACATACACACAGTGCACATAAAGTGTAACATGTAATAATAATATTATCATGACTCTTCTTTTGATTATCACTCGTGCTGCTGTTTTTGTTGTTAAAAAAATGCTTTGGTGATATTGTTTTTATTACATTCATGCCAATAAAGCATCTTGAATTTCATTTTAAATGAAATTACCGTAATGGTTTGAATACAACACGATGAAATGTGACTGAAAATAGTGTGTTGGTCTTACATCCGGGACATTACGGTACTTTAAAACTTTTACTTAGAAAGTTTAATTCGGTTTAATTACTTTAACAAGTTTAGCTGTCTCCCTCCTCCTGTTGCGTTTACGTATCAACAGGTGGTTCATTAAAAGTAACAGCACAGGCAACGTAAGCTGGTGGGGGGTCATGTGACACATCCGGGCGCGCTCTCGCCGCCCTGGACCAATGAACGGCCGGGCGTCGGGAGCGCGCATGGGCAGAGTGTAGCTGCGCCGTCAGTTAGTTTACTGTTTGAATGTGATGAGCTGCAGACCCGGTACCGGAACGACGAGCGGGGGTCTTTTGTGTGTTTGGACCTCAGCTAGCGGTGTGAAGGACTGACAGGCGGCTTTTTGTATGAGTGTGTGTGTGTGTGTGTGTGTGTGTGTGTGTGTGTGTGTGTGAGAGAGAGAGTGTGTGTGGCATGTGATACAGACAAGAGGCTGAGGCGTGTTCATGTCTCACGGACGTTACCGGGAAAAAGAAAGGAGGAAAAGAGGACGAAGAAGAAGAGGCTTTCTTTCGTCTCGTCCTGCGTGTGGATGTGACCCGGGTTCATGACGACATGACGGAGCAGCCCTGCCTGTGGATTTTAAGGGGCTCTTGCTAGTTGTTGAACGGCTGTCCAATTAAACGAACAATGACTTAGAGCGCAACATTTTTTTCGTGCGGACCGTGAACGCATCTTCATTCTGTGGCTGAAGCTGGTTAAACACATTAAAAACGCGCAGGGTGGATCAGTTCAGGCGCGGCCAGGAGAGCCAACAATGCGGATTACCCTCTTGACTATTTGCCTTTGTGTCAAGACAGACTGCGTGAAGTTGAGATAAGCCTCACAGGGAGACATATCTGGATCATTAATTGTATTAAATAGTCTTTGGGAATAAGGAGACAGTGCCTTGACGTGCAGTGCAAACCCCACATGTGCACAGGTTGACTGTGAACCAGCAAACTGACTGAAAAAGGAGCAACAGGGACAACCATGGCGAACGACTCCATTCAAGTAAGAATGATGAATATGATAAATGTCTTGCATCCTGCTGCTGTTGTTGGATATTATTTGACTTCCTTCCTGAGCTGGCTCTGGGCCATTTCTCTGACTTTTCCCCCTTTTTATGTCAGACCTGAGATACATACTTAAAACAAGTGGTTTACAACTTTTGTTGAGCATCAAAATGTAGTTTTGACCCCGCCTTACATTGCCCCTTTCCTTGGATATTCTTAATAATTTAAGAGGGTAAAAGTGTGGTCGTTCACAAGCAAAAATGAAATCTAACAAAATATATAAGCATTGAATTATTTAACTGTAATGCATTGTGACCCCTCAAATTGGATACTGTCTCCAAAATTGGAAACACCCGGTTTGAACCACAGCTTCATTTGGACATTATAATGTGTAGGACTGTTATCACAATACCAGAATAGTGAAAATCAAACCATTTAGTTACATGTTACCATACAATTGCAATGAATTTGAGAAGTCCGAGGAACTAATAATTGGGAATTTCTTGTTGTTATTACCCCAAATTTGCAGTCAAACTCCTGACAAACTTCTTGCGGCAGATTTTTATAAAATTTATGACTGAAGATCTGTAGTTTTTATTCCTTTTGATACCATTTATTACTAAAATAACAGATCTTGTATTGATTTAAAACATTAGATATCGGAGCGTATCGGAGAGAGTCAAAATTTTGGCAAACTTAATCTCGTTTGGGTAAAAGTGCCATTAACAGGACTACCTGTTGATGCCTCTACTTCTGTTGGGTGAAATATTCCAGATTTAAATCCGAGTGTCTCCTCTGAGGTGTCCCAGGAAGCTTCAGTGACCCCAGGACACCGCTGTGAGGAACCCCCAGCCACTTAGTTGAATTAGAAATGGATAGTTTGTCTCGTGTTAATAATGTATGATGGGGCACACGCTCTGGTTTTTGGAGAATTTATCTTTTGCAGAGCGCTCGAGCCGTGGTCCTCACGACATTTTACCATGATGTCCTTTCGTCCGGCTGTGTGCCTCCAAAGTGTTTGTGTGTGGTGATACAGAGAGTAGAAGCAGGTTCACACAGGCACAATAGTGGTTGTTTGTTGTTAAACAACGCACTTTACACACACACCATTCCCAACTCCCATGAGACGTTGTTTGTTCATCAGCGCAGAAGCAAACAGAAAGACGGCTAACCTTGCTATTTTAACAGGGTACTGTAGGTGTGTGCTCAGGTAGAAGATCATTTACTTAAATCTAGCATAAAGGCTGAACAACAGTCGGTCCTCAGTCTTCTCTTCAAAGTCATGTAAGAGTGACACTATCAAGTTAAACTTCTTCTTTATATTTATTGCATTAAAGATCAGGGAAGTATGTTGTGTCAGCTGTAAAGTTGTCACAATACCAGAATCGTATCGGGTATTGTGTTAACCTGTTTATAACTAAGCAACCCAAAAAGAAGCCGAAGCACAAAATATTGGGCAATTTCTTTCTTTCATTGACTAAACATTGCAAGCGAACTCCTGCACATTGTCTAAATTGCACAAATGCAAATGTTACCAACGTATTTTTGCAGTTCAGACAGTGCTCTCTCTCTCTGCTCTCTTTCGCTTGTGACAGCTTTTGGTTAAAAATATGACTGACAATCTAAGCTCTTTTCAGCTTCTGTGTGTTTGTAGCATGAAAACAATGCACGTCCTATTGTTTGTAACATGTGATATTGAACATTTTAGAGTGTCAAAAGATGTGGGTAACCTTATTAATCCACATGAGGAGCAGAGCAAGTTACAGAATCACAGGTGTCAGTGTGTTCATGCAGCTGTTTGTTTTTCTGTTGGTTCTCCTGCAATCAAATATTCTTGTTTGCACTGTAGGAACTGTGATATCACTCGGCAGATATGAGAGGTCAGGCAGTGAAACAGGAGACGAGGTAGCACTGATATACCCTGTAATTTATAGCAGCGAAGGGAGGATCAGAAAATGCAGAAGTGGGACCACAGTAGGAGTCCGATTGAGTTTTAAACAGCTAAAACAGGCTGGTAGAAATGATACAGCTAGCCAGAAGAAAAAGTCACATTCACCACCTGAGTTCCTCATATTGTGTTTGTGTGTTAGTGCGGTTTTCTGACGTGCTGACTAAACACTTCGCAGAACTCGTTTGCCCACGTTCGTTTCACCCATACTTGACCTTTCATACATCAGACAAACAAATGAGCCACGTGTGAAGTTTATTATTTATAGTTTGTTTCTGTTATGATTCAGGCTCTTGTGTGGATTCACACTCAGGTCGTTTACATACACAGTTGAGTAAATTTACGGTTATAGCTCGTCATTTCATTGCACCACTCTCCTTGTCCCAGTATACAGGCACTGGAGGAGAGTCTTGTCTATCGCTTCCAGTTCCAGCTCATTACTGTTGGACCTTCTTCCAGTTGACCTATGACGTCACATACAAAACAATCAACAAACCAGTTGGCAAGTGGCAAACTGGTTATATGTCCAATGGTGACAACATGGACACCTTTAAAGCTCTGTACATGTCCTCGCTCTATCACTCGCCGTGTCGATACCTTCGTCTCGGCTTTTCTTCTACAACCCCGTTGATACGATACATCACGATTCACATTGATTTTGTGTGGATGATGACCAAAATAACCATGAAAATGTTTTGAAATTGAACATTCGCTGGATCGTGTAGTCCGGCTTAGTGCCACCTAATGGCTTTAATGTGAACTGCACCATACGTGATGTGTCTTTCTAGCCTACCATCAGCGCTTTGCAGCCATATTGATTCTGTAAAACCTGCATCGATGTATTTTTAAGCACAGATCTATCTTCTAGAGGTGGGAAAAAAAATTGTTTTGTTTAAAAATGGAGATTCTTATCTGCTGAGATTTTAAATAGATTCATAACTTCAAAAAATCAATTAATTTTTTTGGCTAATCAGTCACTTCCTGCTAAGTGCTAAGGCTAGCTCAACCCATAAATAGACTTTGAATTGAGACTTTGAATCGGGACACACCCAAAGATTCCCAGCCCTACTATCTTCTATTTATTAATGTGTTTCAAAGCCTGCATGGGAACTGTGGATCATGTGCAGAACCCCAGAGTCCAGTTCGGTTCTGTATAAACGCAAGAGTAAATGAAGCCCCGACGGCATTATCCAGGTGTGTTGGTTTACTTTCAGTCTACCTGTCGCTTAAGCTGAAGTAACTCGACCACAACAAATCATTTGTCATCAGCTAATGTGCAAATATTTCACCAGTTAAACCAAAACTCAATCTTATCTATCACTTAAGGATTGCACTCATTACAAACTAATAAATAACCCTAAACGTTCATATTTCACATCTCTCTCTGGACACAAAGTGAACGTGTCCACTGACTGTTTCTTTATCAGCTCGTCGTCTCTTTAAGTCATAAACTCCAGCACGTGTAGGTAGTAAAATGAGCCTCGGTCAGTGTTTAATTATGCCTCCTAAGTGCAGCTTTATAATCCTGACTGCAGAAAAAAAGCTTTGTACTAGGGCGACACTTATACCCGGTTTGATTCCTGCATTCATGTGTCCTCGACAACTTAGACACTAAACAGATGCAGAAGTGTGACACCCGCTCTGAAACACGCAGGGTGTTACAATCTGAGCCAAACAGATCCAGCCTAACCTCACCACACTTCCTGAAAAGAGTGCAGAGAAGTGGTAGTACCGTTGTGTCTGATGGCAGTTCATATAGTTTTCTCTTTCTGTTGTTTTGGCCCTCAGGAGGCTCATGGACGATGAGAAGAGAAGATGGAGATGTGTAGAGTTTAAGTTCTCTGTTTGATCTTTTACAAGGAGAGATGGTGGTTTTTCAGTTGCTGGGTGGAGACTGGGAACCATTATTCATCGTTTTACCCACCGGTCCTTTGCCCCAGAATTAGTCCTCTCACCATCACAGTTTTTCGTTGGGTTTCTGAGGCCTCTGTCATCGTGTAAACTGACAATACGTCGTCCTGACAGTTCGTGTGAAAACAGAGAGGTGAGCTGTGTGCACCAACAGGAAGACGATAAATATACAGCCCAAAAAAGAAGGCTGAACCCAACTGCGTCACACAGCCTCGTAAAAATTAGAAGGGAGACAAGAATGAAGGAGGAGGAGGAGGAGGAGGAGGAGGGGGAGTCACTTTTCTGTGTTGTGTCTGTCGTCGTTGGTCTCCCATGTGTAAAAGCCCTGACGACTGAGACGCTCGACAAGTGGATTCACAAAGATCTACATGACTTCAAAATGTTCATGTTCACAGAGACACACAGATGTAACAACTGAAACGCACACACAAGAGTCAGACACTCCAGGGAATGCATAGGAGTGCTTCCCATAAGCCTCAGCATGACGTAAGGAGACAGCTATGTGCACAAAGTCGGCTTTTCTCAGCGCTGCCCTGTGGCCATGTAGGCAGACAGAATCCACAATAATGCATCCAGGAACAGTTGAGACTCTGAGAGAGCAGGAAAAAAACTCTCATTGATGTTTAGGGCTGGCATCTCGGCCGAATAAAACAATGCAGTCTCTCACATGAATAATGCTATATTAAACTTGGAACATGTGATCATAATCTTATATTAAATACTGACTGTGTCTTTCTTGTTATAGCGCCCTCCAGGAAGGTCTCTCAAAGCTATCCTGAACATGCAGAAATCAGGGAGAACATTATCTTTACCATCGACTTCCAGCGAAATATAAAGTTAAATATTGAAACCACAGACTGTATAAAACATGGACTTAGTTGGTTTTTTGAAGCCCAGTGTGTTGGCGGTCGCCATGTTGGAAATGCTGTCTCTACCTTACCTTCAGTCTACCTCACAACAAGGCAAAGAGATGAGGATGAGGCGAGCCTGCAAAACAGGCATGCACATCAGTCAAATCAGCCCCGCCCCTAACTGTGAATAACTCTCAGCCTGAATACTATAAAAAGGCTTTTAAAAACAGGCTGTAAACACGTTTGTTTCTCATGTCAAAATCAACATTTTAGAAACAGTGTGTAAGTGACTGTGGGGAAAAGTACAGCTTAAAGTGTTGACACTGTTCTCAATAAAACATTTCTTTACATTATGTTTGATAATGACATGGTGACTCTCTGACTGATTGCCATAATGAACTCCACTGATTTGATTCTCTGAAAGAAAAAGACACCCTGGCTAAATGTGCGTCTAAGAGTTGGACACAGTGCGGCGTCTGTCCTCTGATGGGGGTCTATTCAGCGTCTCCATATGTTGTCCACCATACAGACGCTCCTATGTCTTCCACTCAGTCGCCATTTTCTTTTGCTGGGCCAAGAGACGACTCAGTTTTGATGTCATCTCCATTTCAGCCATTGAAAAATACAGCTGGACTGAGATGTCGTGTATTCATGATGAGGGGTTTATGATTCAGAGGAAAGACCTTGTGGGGACTCTGTTCACTCAGTAACTTGTAACAAGAGTCCTTTTCATAGTGCAATTCCACAACAGCGCTGTAACGAAGCTCCGCCCTCATTAAGCCTTCAGACCTTCATATTTGAGTCCACAATGAAGTGATATTGGTGTCCTAGTCAGAGAATTCACTTTGCCTTACAGCGTTGCAGAAGCGTGCGAGAGAGAGAGAGCACGGCACAACGGGAGCTCCACACACACACACATAGTCTGACATGCACACACACACAGTGCTGCGCTCCCGTCGCTGGCTCTGCTGATCCTGTCTCGCTTCTGTAACGCCTCTTTTACTACCTCCAAAGGCGGTACAGAGGGGGTCACTTTGTCCCCCTTTTACGCCTCCATGACTTTCAAATTGAAGGCGGAACGTCACAGGGATGTAAATTTATCACAGTTTGACTTTTCTTTTCTTTTTAAGATTTTATTTTTGGGCTTCTTCTGCCTTTATTGTCGAGATAGGACAGTGGATAGAGTCAGAAATCAGAGAGAGAGAGAGAGAGAGAGAGAGTGGGGAATGACATGCAGGAAAGGAGCCACAGGTCGGATTCGAACCTGGGCCGCCCGCCTGGAGGGCTACAGCCTCCACACACGGGGCGCGCACTAACCAATGTGCCACCAGCGATCCGACTTTTCATTTAACCTTCACTAAAATGTTCAAGAACCATTGAGGACAATTTCAGTGATAAGAACGCCATCACCCTGCTTACTCGCTCATGGTGAGTTTTCCTGACCAGCTGTGTTCACGTCTTGGAAGAGAGAGTGAGGAACGACCTGTGGAAAAGTTGCCACAGGTTTTTTTCAAACCTGGGCCGCCCACCCTCGAGGACTTTGGCCTCGAGGGTGACATGATCAGCTGAAACGTGCAGATTCAGATTATAAATCCTTTTTTAAGGTGCATTACTACAAAGAACTCCTTTCACATTATGGTGTTGGATTCAGATTCTCATTTGATACGTTTTCTAAAGTTCAGCTGCTTTCCCGCGCTCAAACACTCAAACGTTTTGGTAACTCCACTTACAGAGGAGGACTTTATGGTTCATTCAAAAAGCTTCTGAATGAATCTCATGGCGGGATTTCACCACACCAACCATATTTGTTTTTAAGAACATTTGCCGACTAAATTCCTCCATGGCTGCTCTTCTGAACATTTTTTCCATGATACTTAACTTCACTGCTGGAGCCGGATCACTGCTGCCCTATTTGGATCAGTTGAGTTGTGGGTAGGGCTTTGCTTGGGCCCACGGGTGGAGGGTAGAGGGTGGAGGGTGGAGGGTGGAAAGGAAAGGGAGGTCTAAAGGGCATTATGCTGATGATGAGGCTCCACAGCCGCAGCAGTACAATAGCTTGTATTGTCAGATAGCAGCAGCACAGATCACATTCAGTTCACTGCGAGTTCATTTTCCTCATCCTGGCTACAGCGTGGTGGTGACCACACCCTCAGCAACCAACCAACCCACCCACCCACCCACCCGCACGGCTTCCCAATCTGGGGCTCGGCAAAGGGAGACAAATCATGTGTGGTTAATGGTGTTTGGACTGGAAACTGAAATCCCCGTGTGTGTTTAAGCCATGTTTGTGCTTCACCGTCGGCCCCAGCAGCAGCAGCTGTTCTCAGCTTGTGTTTCTCTTGGTGGGTTTTGCTGCGTTCCTTTATCTCTCGTTCACATCTCTCCTTCCCTCTGTGCAAACAGCTCATAATTCTCATGACCTCATAGCTATGTACCCCTGCACTCCCTGCTGCAGACGGACCCCTCCTTCCTCTCGGACACGCACTAAAACACACACACACACACACACACACACACACACACACACACACACACACACACACACACACACACACACACACACACACACACACACACACACACACACACACACACACACACACACACACACACAGGCCTGCAACACTGAGCTCACACACTGTCATGACATCACCTGTCAGTGTTGGCCAGTGAGCCCCTCTGGCTCTCTGTGGGAGCGCTGGGAAAAGGAGGATCGATTAGTCGGTGAAGTTGGTTAATTTAGCAAAAAACAGAAATGTTTCATGTAAACCGCTCTGATGATTTCTATTGTTTCAATGTGAACACATGCAGAACTTTTTAAAGTTGTTTTTAAACGGCCACTCCTGAAAGTTTCAGGACACTCTGTCCCTGAAGTCTGCCGGAGTTACTTAGGGTGTGGTCTCACTGGCCATCCCTACCGTGCCCAACACGCTTCAACGCTAAAGTCCAGTTCGTTTGACAGGTGTGACCGCTCAGTATCGTGCTCAGGCACGGTGCACTTCATGCACGAGCACAAGCACGCGGGTACACAACGCTGACAGCCTTCATTCTGGAGAAATCCAGAGTTTCATGTCTGTATCTGACTAACATGACTCAATATAAGACACAAAGTAGCTGTCATGTTCTCTGTTGTTCTCCGATGTGCGGGCGTCCACGCGTCTATTTTATTTTTTAATTTATGTGTTAAATGTGTTACACGTGGACAGATCTTTAGGTTTCCTCACTTTCGTTAATATAAGAGCTGGTTGAGAACAGGAGGGGCTGCAGCTATGTGTGAGGAAACTACAACTCCCAGTGATGACGGCTTCTGGGGGAAATCATTTCCTCCCCAACTGTTTGTGAGGGGGCTTCTGATTGGAAAGGGAGGAGACAGTCACCCACCACAGCATCACCACCTGTGACCGATCGGGCTTGAAGCTGTTTGTTTGCACTTCCTGACGTTGTCTCCTCCTCTCGAGATCCTTGTGTTGTATTTTCCTTCGGTAAGTATTGGAACTGTCAGAAAAATCACTGATATATGAAATTTTGATAGCTTGACAAACTTGTTGAATACTCAATTCTGATTGGTCTATTGAAGCTTCTGAGGTCTGCTATTATTTTTTTACCTATAACATATTTGTTCGGTTTAGACGGTGTGCAGGAGTTTACCTTCTATCTGGTCATTAAAAACAAGAGCAGACCGTTACATCGGGCACCTTGGACTTCTGTTTTTGCTCCGTAGTTGTTATTTGAGTGTTGGATCAATCAGTGTGTAGACGGGCCTGCTCTGAAACTGAATTTGAAGCTCTAGAAAAGGAGGATACAGACGCTGTGGAACATCTCCAGTGTCAGTAAAATCATTTCGTTTTCATGTTTGTAGTCTTTGTTATGTAAGAGCAGTAAATCCTCCCTTTCCCTCTCACACGGGCCCGGCCTCGGCTTGTCAACACCAGCAGCGTTTCATGCTGACATACCATGACCCTTGACCCCTCCTCATTATGGCAGAGCACAGGGGGCCCCCAGGCCACATATATCGATCCCCCCAGTCCGCATCACTGAGCACTGCGGTGCTGTTTAAACAGCCGCTCAGTGGTAACTATCTCTGAAAGTGCTCGGGGATTGAAGCATCAATTGACAGCTCAGCGTGTGCTCAGAAGTGTTTAAAACATTTCGTCTGGATTCTTTTTCACCACATGAACAGATTAAATACTTTAGGAGAGGAAGACGAAGTGATGGCTTAAAGTTTAGTAGTTGAGATTAGGGGTGCAGAAATGCAAAATTTTCTCTAATCGATTACTCTTCCCGCTGATAAAGCGAGTACTCGAGTAATCGTTTTGTAGTTCTTTTTTTTCTGTGATTCTTTTCCCCCACAGGAGGCCCCGCCCCCCAACTATGACGCGATGCTGACTGTATCTATTGATTAATTTGAATCTTCTGGATTTTAATAATTGTTAGTTATAGGTCTTTGTATTAACATTCAAATATGACATTTCTTACTTCAACAGACAACAAACCTCAAATAAACCTTCACACAGACGTGTTCTGACCGTTTTAACACTTTCTTATAATCAGAGCAGTGAGTGTGGCGAGCGGACGTGCAGACATCAATGCACTCATCGCACGTTGAAGCTGTTTTGACAGAAACATTGTGTTAACAAAGACTCCAGTCTGCAGTGTAGAGCACACTTTACTCTGGTTAATGAAGTTACAATAGAACAGGTGAACTGTTTCATCTTTCTCCTCTGTGAGTAATCACACACTCGCTCAATCTCGTTCGTCCGTCCACTATGAGCTCTCTCTCCCTGTAAGGTCGTTCTGTTTTGTAGTTATTAAAAGAATAATCATCTAAAATTCCAAACTATAGGAAAACATCTCGTTATGCTGCTCTGTCCTGGATGATCAAACGTCTTTGGTTTGGCGGAGTAAAGCGGTAATCACTGAAGTGAAAGTCCTTCTTTTTCTGTGGACTAAAAAGACAATTTGAACTGAACTCTCGTAGATCATGTTGCATATTTAGTTTGTTTGGGACTTTCTGTTCATTGTGAATTCATAAAGGGGTTAATTAAAGGGATATTTTTGTTAGCGTAGCAGCGTACGTATCAACAACGGATGCGTTTCAGCACTGAGCCTTTATCAGCTCTTTGTTTGTCATCTATTTTCTTTTTGCGCTCGTGCTCCTTTTTCTCAGTTTTGAATTAGGCCGATCCTAGAACCCACAATGCAACAAGGAACATTTACAAAAATGTAGACTACAAAACGATTACATCTTTTTTGTAACAGATTATTATTTAATGAGCTGATGTTACACGCACCCCTCGTTGAGATTATAGGTTGAATTCATGCTGCTCTCTGTGTTTTTTTATACAAGCACAAAACTCTTGGGATGAGCATCACCAAAGACCTTATCAGGACTTTTTTTTATGCTGGCCCCCCGAGGAAAACTTTAAGCAAGAAGTCAGAGTGAGCCGATGTGTGAACGCAGCTGTTACGACGCCTCAGCTCGTGAGGAGAAAGGGACGTAACATAAAAAACCAGATGGTGTTGGTAAATGAAAGTTATTTATTACACAATAGAGGCAAAAGGCAAACGGATTGGGCAGCGAGTGTTGGCTGCGGCGGTAAAAGCAGCCGGTAAGAGTCAGAAAATATTACCTCAAGGGAGCAGGCGGGGTTGATGATGTTTATATTCTGGAACTAGAGATGGTCATGCACATAATGAATTAACCAAATAAACATAGCTCTGATTTAAAGCTGAGAATAAGAAGCCATCACTGAAGTTTTTTTAGGTCAAGATTTCAGGTGCCTGCTGTCCTGACATTTTCAGTGTGAAAACAGCTTCGAGTCGGAGCTGTCGCAGACTTTCAGTTTGGACATGAAAGGTTTAAAGATGTGTGTTTTTTTTAGATTAAATCAATAAATAGAGAACATCATGTTGCACTCTCTGGGAGGGATTTTCACTTCTAGGAATCATTTCTCTTCCCTCAGCTGACCGAGATATTTCAGGATCATAAGCTGATGTTACACGTTTATTGAAGCTGGGGATTTGGTAACTGTAATAAGCGTGCTACATGTGCATTTGATTGTTGTTTCTCCGAAGAACTGAAACGACATTTTTTTTGTCAGTGCTACCACCCTGTGAGCGTACAATGCTCTCCTCTCCTTTGCATGCGCGACGGTGATTCATGCATGGTGATTTCCCGCTCAGCAGGGGGTCGGCTGGTAAACAGTCCATGAACAAAGTAATATCGGCCAACTTAATGGGATAAACCAGGCATGGTTCCAGAGAGTTCACACACTGCGCTGAGAAAGCACAAGTCCCGATGTGTGTCGGCCTCATTAGAGCTGTCTGGGGCGACCGTCCATATTGATATTAAAGATTTTCTAAACCCAAATTAATGTATCCAAAATGGTCTTTACCAACTTTACCAATCAAGTAAATAAAGATGTCTGGGTTCTTCTTTACAGCCTTGACTCCTTCCTGGCTCCTCTTGGTGCAAGTGGGGCATTTCGAAACTTTATTATTCTCTTGTGGGGAAAAGGGAGGGGTCCCAAAAGCAGTGTCTGAAATAACATCCCCGCCCTCAGATGCGGGGTTAACCTAAGCCCCGGGTGGACGGACACACTTGGCAGGAGGTGACATAAACACAGATGTGTCATGTAGGGAAAGTCTGTAGCACTCTGGAGTTCCTCTCTGTGTAGTGTGGCTCGTGTCAGGATGTGGTGGCTTCAACTCGTTTTAAGAAATCTGGTGGCTAATTAAAGCGACCCGAATGAACAACAAATGGGCGAAAGAATCCCGAGGGCGTTTTTGAAACTTCTGTGTGTCACTTAAAGAATGAGATGGTGGATACAAGCAGCTGAAGGGTGTTTCCTCTGAAGGGTGTCGGTCTGGGCTCAGCCTCAGTTTTTAGAAACAGGGCGAGAAGCTCGGAGTAGAGTCGCTGCTCCTTTTGCATCGAAGGGATCTGAGTTAGTTGAGGTGGTTCGGGCATCTGATCAGGAGACCCCAGAGCTGGCTGGAGGGATTACATATCCCTTCTGGCTTGGGTGGGAACGCCTTGAGGATCCCCCAGGAGGAGCTGGGGAGAGGGGATTTCTGGGTCATCTTGCTCGTCCTGCTTCCACCGCGACCAGGCACCCGAAACAGCAGAAGATAATGGATGGACGGACATGATACGTTTTTTTTGGAGTTGGAGCGCAGGCTGCCATTTCTAAATCACCCCAAGAAATGCTTTCTGCATTATTTGTTTTCAGCTGTAATAGAAATATTTATCCCTAACAGTACCAGCCACACTCTTAAGTGCGAGACAGGCGACGTGTTTCTTAAAAACCTGACACAAAGTTCAGAATTTTTTTGCTCTAACTTCTTCAGACTTCATCGCCTCAACTTTGACTCTGTTCACACAACAACAGTTTCAGCCCCCCAAAAAACCAGAAACTTTTGCTGCATTTTGTCTGTTGGTTTAAACAACAACTGCGTTTTGGTTCCCTTGAAACACAAAGTCATGAAAACTGGTTACAGAGTGCAAACTTTTGAAATGTCACCATCGTGGTCGTGGTGTAAACAAGCTATTTGCAGTTCTTGTGAGATCAGACATATTTGCACACGTATGCACATTACAGTGGCTGTGGTTGAGTTGGTAGAGTCGTCCCTCTCCACCAGAAGGTCGAGGGTTTGATCCCCAGCTGAGCAACATGTCCGACGTGTCCTTGGGCAAGACACTTAACCCTGCATTGCTCCCTCTGCTTCAGTGGCGGTGTATGAATGAATTTGTTCTTACTCTCTGATGTGCTTCGCTTTGGATAAAAGCGTCTGCTAAGTGAACTGTAACATTGGTGTAGTTCAAAATTTGCAGTGCGTGAGAAGGTGGACGACAACAACAACAATTGCGTTCTGTTTGTACTGCTCACATAGATGCGTTACTTGCATGTGCCAGGCAGATACTGAATCCACCTAAACGACAGCAAATGGCGGCCAAAAGGCGATTACCCATCAGCCATTCTGAATGCTTACACCTCACTGATCTGTAGAAGGAAGTGTGTGCGCATGCGTGTGTTGTTACACTATAAAGTCACACCGCCATCTACTGGCCTGGCATGTATTCTGAAGAGTTTTTGTGGATCTATGTGCACGGCGGTTGATGTCCAAACGTGGTCGTCTGAACAGGAACATGTTTTCAGTGTATTGTTCTCATGTAAAAGTGATCTAATACTGAAGCTAACATAGTACAAGTCTTCTCGAGAGTGCCCTGTTGCATTATTTTTAAAAGAAGTTTGTACTTCCGTTTCGGGAGTCAGCAAGTCATAGTCAGAAAGTGGCACTCGCAGAAGATTAAGACGCAGAGGAAGAGGATTAGAGAGAATGTTTCCAGCATGAAAAAGTGTTTTTTCAGTGAGGCAGGCATCGAGGAAGTGGTCAGAGTGTGATCTGTACGCAGTTACAGGGACGTGAAAGTGTTACCTAGCAGTCTGTGGCTGTCGCTGAAGGATTGTCACTCCAGCATTTACCAGACTGAAGTCAGCTGGTTCTATCTGAACTATGTTTCAGCTTTCTACTTCCTCTCACTTCCACGGCTGTGTCAGAGGCATCTCTACATTTTAAACTGCTTCTGATGGAACGGTTCTGGACCTGCAGCGGTCGAAGGAGTGTAAAGCGATCTGCCATGTAGCCCCCTTTCCTATTATCATCTCCCCTCCCCTCTCCTGCTATCTCTCCCCCCCGTCCTGACTACACACCATCTGCTCTCCTCCTCAACCTCCTCCTCCTCCTCCTCTCCTTCTACGGCCCTCCTTCTTGTTTTTCCTCGTTTGGGTCTCCTCAGTGACTTCCCTCCACTGGGGATAATTAGAAGGAAAAGACTGTTGATGTTCTTGCTGTTAACCAGCCAACAGCCAAATACACAAACTGCACATTTAAGACCAAACACTTAATAAGGTAAAACTTTCTACATTTTTGTCCCTTGTGAAAATAGAACGCTGACGTCTGAGGTTTTTCTACCGTGAGGAGGTGACGCTGCATCATTTTTCTGTCGCTCTATGATGGCTAAACTCAGTTAAACACTAAAACCTGTCTTTCATGTTTGTCTTCACTTAGCAACGTAGTCAAATAACATCTCGCATGATTTTGATAACATGGCCCGTAGCAGTCTCTACAGACGCTCTTTGTCAAAGTTTTTATCTATGTGGTGTTTTTTGTCCGTCATACTCGAGGAGGGTGTGACTTTGTAAGATATAAATAGCTTCTGGGAGTTATTAAAGTCTCTCCCCCCCCCACAAACAATCCCTTTCATTAGAACGGGTTGGAGATCGAGTTGCACTGATAACATTCGGTGCACTGGGAGGTCTGCAGGCTCCTCGGGGGCTGAAAACTCTGGATGGATGGTTTGTGAAACGCCGGGGTGGAGCTGCAGTCGAATCACTTTGAATTAAATCATTCCCAAATGTCACACAGGCTGAATTCTTTCTGTGCACTTCACATTTGGATTATAATTATACTGGATATGTTGAGCTGCTCTTGTTGAAGAGATGAGAGAAGCCGCACCAGTGTTTAAGACGCAGTCTGTTTTCGGGGGTCTCCCAAAAAGGGAAAACTGGTTCAAACTGTCTTCCAGCGTCACATATCCATTGAGTTGAGTGATGTCCAAAAGGTGCAGATGTGTAACTCTCTGTGTGTAGTGTGCAAACCTGCTAGCTACCAGTAGGCTGTAACCTGTATGGCTTTCACACTCCTGAAAAACTCCTGATATTTCCAGGCGGAGCTGCATGTCCGACTTTGTTGCGTCGTCTGCAACTTCCACGTCATTTTTTTCTTTATGTCACGTCTCATCTCAGGAGACCCTCCCCCCATCTGTGAGGTGCATGTGTGAACAGCCAGGTCAGGAGAATCTCTGGAGCAGTCCTCCTGAAGTTATCTAGATATTTTCAGGAGTGCAGATGTGAAAACTGGTTGAGAATACATTCTCATTCAGGTGAAGGTCAGTGAAGAGGGGTCGGGTCAGCTCCTCAAGTTGATATCTTTGAACGATTTTCCATCTTTGCAGAAAGAAATGTACAAGTTGATGTTAATGTAGATCCTACACCCCAACAAAAAACAAGATGCTAACAATTTAATGTTGTCCTGTTTAGCAGTGGTTCACAACTGATGTAGCCTCAGGACCACCACCAACTACTTCATGAAAAATCATGACCTATGACCTATAAAAACAAAATAGGGCAGTTTGGACCTAAGGCGACAAAATGTGATAAAACAAAGAAACACAACGCTCCAGGCTCACAATCACGACCCACTGAAAACAACTCTGTGACCCACTTTTGGGTCCCGACCCACCAGTTGAGAACCATTGCTCCATGAGTTTTTTTTTGGTCCTTTTACCTCCACCTGAGCTCCTCCATTGTCTTGTAGATCAGCTGTGTGTTTACATGGCTGTGGGTCAACTCTCCCTCCTCCCGTCATGTGATCAGTGAAATCTGACTCCTGCTCCTCTGAGCTCAGACTCTGCTGCTGCTGTTTTTTTGTTTTCGTTGTGCGACTGCTGGGTGCATTGTCTGACTATTGACCTCACAACTGCTCCATTGATATTCACATTGAGAATACGATTACACTTTGATTTTACAACTTCTGTATCACAGGCGTTAATCCAACTGAAACACTCTGAGTCCTTTCACACTTGCAGAAAACTCGTGATATTTCCTGGAGGAGCTGTATGTGTGAACGCAGACATCCACATTTTCGCTTGGACATCACCCGTAGTTTCTCCTGCCAGACCCCGAGTTTTTTATTTTTCTGCACTACGATCTCATTGCACATAATTAAACTGCTGCATTACATTTTCTGTTCTCCAGTCAGTTGTTCTCCGATCTTTTGATGTTGTGATTCCGTTTAACTTGATATAAAGACAAATATTTTCATTATAGCATCGCTGAGCGCGCTCCATGTGAATATTTTCAGGAGTGCAGATTTTAGAAATGGCTTCTTCAACACGTTGAGCGTGAAGGGGAACGAGCCGTGGCTCTCTCTCTGCTGCTCACTCAAATATCTTGTTTTTCATGTCCATGGGAAGTCGACGTCATGTACTCCGTTGTACCATATTGACTCCTTGTCAACCTGAAGTCGTATTTGCAGACCTTTTCCAGGTGAAGGTGGTGCTGTAAAAACAAATACAGTCAGATGTCTTTGAACAGTACACGTCTGCAGAAACAACTCAGCGCTGCGTTTTGGTTCCTCATGCAGAGTAAATAAATGAATGAAGCTGTAGGGGGGGTCAGAGTCAGGATTTGTCCTCTGGATTCGTGGTCTACCTTTGCCGTCATTCGGTGTATGTTTGGACTGCGAGGTGTTGCCTCGTGGCGTTGCTTCAGTTATTAACGCTCACAGAGTCTGACATCCGGCTCAGCCTCCGATCAGCTCCTGCTCGCTCAAACGTCTGCATGCCTGAGCGCGGCGGGGAGGGGCTGGACAAAGAGACAGCTGAGAGGGAAGCAGGAGACAGGTGTTTCCTGCTGTGTTACCTGGAGGGCCGTGCTGTCATAGAAACAGCTGGCAACAGGATGAGCTCATCGTTTTTCAACCTTTTACACACACACACACACACACACACACACACACACACACACACACACACACACACACACACACACACACACACACACACACACACACACACACACACACACACACACACACACAAACCTGTCTCATTTAAGAGCCCTCTCTCTGTAGAGTCATTGCAGATTTCATTTAGCCGTTCTGTCCATGTAAGAGGAGTGTGTTCTCGCCTAACACCAGATTGTATCACCACATTTTTGGGCGCTGTTAATGAGAGTGGACTCTCTCCGAGGACAATTAACTAAGCGTAGGCTGCGATATCTTATTCAGCGTTGTAATTACAGAATGGATTGAAATGCTTTTCCCCCGTTCGACTTGATTAAACTGTTTCATGCATTAAGCCGGAGTCACTCAATCAGGCTCAGACCTTTTTCCATTATCCCCCCCCCACCCAAAAACAAAACACTTTACATAACCGTGATCAACCCAAATATAGACCCGGACCTCATCTACTTTCTGTGCAGTTCGATGGCCCCCCACTTCACTTATCAGCGAGCGCGCCCATTTTCACAGAGAATGCATCGGTTTTATCCACTGGCTTGAGTAATGTGTGGCTGCTTCATCCACATGTTGTTGTTGTTGCTGAGGGCTTTCAACGATATTAAACACGAGGACAGATTATCCAAATTGATGTAACGGCTTTGTGTTAAATTCAAACAGCTGCTTGTTTACTGTCCCCAAAATTGCTCTTGGATAATCTCAAGATGAAAAATATGTTAGCTGATAAATATATCTGGTTATAAAGCAATCAAGTTCATTCAATTGCATCCTCTCGCCTTCTCGTCTTCACTCTTTACATTCTTCAACCTGTGGATGTGTTCATCACAGAAAGAGTCGAGTCGCTGCATGACAGCCAATTTCCACCAGATGCGTTTTCGGCCCGTCTCTGCTCTATGACGGCAGCCAAGGTGATTGAGGTTTTCACTTTATTCAATGTGTGTTCTTCCACTGGCTCCGCTGCGCTGCGTCTTAGCTCCAGCAGTCCGGTCTGGTCGAGTTCTCCTGAAGACGCTTCAGCTGGTCGTTTACTCTGATCTCAAACCTCTGCAGCAACAAGAACCTGTGTTGATGGACAGCTGTCAATCACTTCACTTTTGATAGAACTAAGATGTTAAATGTAGAAACACACGGGCACAAAATGTGCAGATCTCATCAGGTTTTTAAACATCTTATGCCACTACAACCACATAACCACTGCTGGTGAACTGAACTTGTTTCTGCATGCCCCACTAACACACTCTCACACACACACACACACACACACACACACACACACACACACACAGACCTGCTGCACTGGTCTCTGCTTCTGCTGCCACACCTGAGACCAACTGTCAAAACCATTCATGCTGACACTCTCTCTCTCTCTCTCTCTCTCACACACACACACACACACACACACACACACACACACACACACACACACACACACACACACACACACACACTGAAGGTTGCTTATCCATGCTCCATCTCTCTCTTACATTCTGCGTAGAGCCACCGTGCAGCTTCAGTCTCCCATGGGTGCTCTCTGTTAGAAGCCGTTTTTAACAGTTAAATAGACTTGAGCTTGTTTATTTCTTTTCTAGTCTTCTGACTCCTCAAAGCGCTTTTTACACCGCAGGTCACAGCTACCCATTCACACACTTTCCTCTGCTAACAGGAAGTACGGCGAGCTGTCAATCAAACATAACATCTTGTCAGACGTGTATTTCAGGACACTTCTCACCTGATTTATCGTCAAGCCTTTTGGCTCACTGTTTTGTTTAAGACCCTGAGTCTGGTCTTCAGACAGCTTAGAGGGTTAATCTCTTCAGCTAAACACCCCACACACACACACACACACACACACACACACACACACACACACACACACACACACACACACACACACTTCACCACAGGCGCTACAATTTATTACACACACACGCTGTCATGTATTTCCTCATGCATTTTAAACCATTTCAACAGCTAAATTTACTGCAGGGAAGAATAATGTTGCCCCAAATCATCAACAAAATCCTGAACTCTTACGGCGTTCCAGTCCAATCTTTGGTTTTCTGTAGTTTCAACTCCGCCCCCTTTTTTGTGCAGCTGCTCCGAGCGTTTCAAATCGAAAATCTTTCAACTTTTCAGAAAGGCGCTGTTGACATCACCCTGATCTCGCTCTTTTCCAAACGTTTGATATTCCCCCTAGTTTTCCCAAACAACAAAAACATGCACAGTGAGCAGGATGCTTGAGTGGTTGCCATGGTTACTGCTTCTTCCTTTTCCTGCTTTTCTGTCGGATTTGCAAACCAACTACATGCATACTGCCCCCTGCTGTAATGGAATGATGTCAATGGTTTCAAGACGACCCTATTGTTGACCTTTTCCCATATTTTAATGTGACACAGTAACCTGAAGCGTTCCCCCTCTAAAAATCCAACTCAAACATCTCTTTTTATTTCAATCTGTGAATCCCTGGCCTCCATCTTTTTCCCTCCTTCTTCCTCCTCTCAGTGCTTCCTTCCTCCCTCCCTCCTCCCCCCTCGTTCCCTCTCTGGCCGTCAAACCGTCTCCTGCTGTCCAACAAATACACACTGTGACCTCCCCTTTTTCCCCCCCCGAGAGCTGCAGGATGTCTGGAGGCAAAAAGCCAGAAGGTTTTTAAAAAGACAGTTTTGTGCATGACATTCAAGATAAACATGATGATGATTCAAGAAGGGTTGAAACATTTTCTGGTACAAGTAGTTGATTTAAAGAGCAGCCCGGTATCGTCCGTGTAAGACGTGTTTACAGCCGGAGTATTCTGCCAAATGTTCTCTAAGTGAACCCTTCTCCTCCCATGAACACATGCTCTCGCTCTCATCCTCCTCCTTCCCCTCATGTGTCTGATGTCTGTGTGTTTGGCAGCGGGTCGGGCCTCCCAGCATGCTCTCACATGCTCTTTTATCCATCACTCGCCTCCAGCACCGCGGGTCGACCGGCCTCCCTTTCTTCTCCACCTGCTTCTTTATCACTTTTTTTTGGCTGACCACGATCACTCTTTCTCTCTGGCTGTGCAGCTCCTCTCTCTCTCTCTCTCTCTCTCTCTCTCTCTCTCTCTCTCTCTCTCTCTCTCTCTCTCTCCGCTCCGAGGCGTTCTTGGCCTGTCCGTCTCGTGGGAGAGGGTGGTGTCTGTCTCTCATCCCTCCTTCTGCTTGCACACGGAGAGAAAGAGTTGAAAAGGACGAGTGTCGACAAGGGAACTGAGTTTCTGTGAAGCTAAATGGCAACTTTTTCGTTTCCCCCTGAAGCAGTTTGGGTATTGTCAGCAGGAGGAGCAAAGAGAGGCTGGTGTAGAATAACTGTTTTAATATGGCAGCACAGTTTACAGGTTGTGAAAATGTCCTTCACCTCAAATCTTTTGATACCCCATGTTTTAAATGGGGACGACCGATACAGGATTTTTACAGGGAGAGAAAAAATCCGCTCTGATATATCGGCCGATATCTTTCTTCGGTCTTTAGAAATAAATATGAACATTTCTTGCGTTGATCCCTCAGATGCAGTTATCAAACACTTGTGGAAAAGACTCTGGAGAGTGATGATGGTCGTTGAAATCGATAAAGCGCCCTCTGCTGGTGAAAGAGAGCTGCTAGCGTAATACAATGAAACTCACGTTAAATGCCAATCACAGGCTAACCACTGCTACACTGTGCAGCCCCTGGGTTACATACACCTACACAAAAATGTGAAATAATCGCACCTTTAACCCAGCATCACAAATCTTATCGTGTCATTAGATCATACTGTTACATCCCTAATTGATATAATGATGGTGAAACAGTATTGTAACAGATTCCTTGTTAGCATGTTGGCATTAGCATTTAGCTCAAAGTACAAAGCGCAGCCTCACCTCATTGCATTAGTCTTGTTATAGAAACACACAAATCTGTGATAGATGTTAACGCCTGCTATAAATAGCCTCTCTCTCATCGACGTGGTATTTAACACGTTCTAAATCATAGCTCGGTTAGTTTTATGTCCTTTGTGCCTCCTGACGTCTGACCCTGCCTGCTCTGTGTTTACCTTTCCCGCCGTCCCTCCCTCTCTCGCTCCACGTCTCTCCTGCCAGGTTGGCTGTTGTCACCCGTCAGGCTTCTCAGGAATGCCTCCAGATGTTTTCTTTGTATGACTCAGCCAAACACACACACGCACACACACACGCACACACACAACTTCTCCTGGATACGTTTCCTTTCTTGTGCAGATAAACACGCAGGCAGACTTTGTTTTGACTTCAGGTGGAAGTGTGTTTCCAACCTTTTGTGGATCCCGTCACAGTGAGCAGACCCAGGAGCCGCTCATGCCTTTTGTCTTTTTGTCAGAAGAAGACAAACGTAACCCGACATCAGAGCCGCGCTTCACAGCCAATCAGCCATGAGGACCCATTTCCATGTCTTTAGAGTTAGCGCACACACACACACACACACACACACACACACACACACACACACACACACACACACACACACACACACACTCACAGGATTAAGACACAGCAGTATCAGTGTTCGTGCAGCTCTGCAGGGACGTCTTTCCATGAAGCCCATCTAGGCAGATACCCCAATCCTGTCAAAGCAATTACCCATAATTCTCTACTCCTGTAGCTTTCATACACTCATGTAATCTAATAACACACATACAGAAGACGAAGACAATGCCACAGAAACGAGCACAGCACCACAGAGTTTAAGTGTCAAACCTTTCTAACGTCTGATTTATCTTTTTTACCTTGCTGAACAATCTTTGCAATCATTTGCATGAACAACTTTGTGATATTTTAGCCCCAAAAATCTTAAACTCTGCTGATTATTGCTCAGAATCTGCAGCCTGCAAGAGTGCATCAGCAAAACATCTGCAGCCTGCAAGAGTGCATCAGCAAAAAATCTGCAGCTGATGTGCGGCTGCTCTGCTGGTTTCACTTCCTGATCGGTTCATGATATAAATACATTTCTGTCTTCACATGTTCAGAAAAAGTAACATCAAAGGTCGGTGATTTGTTATTGTTGTCTCTGTTTCTATAGCAACAGCCACATCACTAGATTGATACCATTAGCATCCCATTAATCCAGCCATCCAGATATACCTAATAATTCACTTTTTTTTAGTCTACATCTGTAAGTTTTGTAATTACTGTACATAACACAGATTCTTGCACTTTCTGCTTATTTGCACTTCTGGTGAGATGCCAAACCTCATTTTGTTACTCTATACTTGTATATGTGTAATCTCATCTCATCTCATCTCATCTCATCTCATCTCATTAGTTTATAATAACTTTAAACCTTTTATATTTTAGACAGTTTAAGTGAGGGTGAATATTCAACTTCCTCTTTGCTGCCTCCTTTAACATGTTAGTGAACAACACAACAGTAAGCTTGTTTGTAAAATGAGGATTATCACGGCTGTGCTGCAGTTCACTTCCTGTGACGTGTCACCTGATTGGCAGGTCGGTGGAGTTGCGGATGTGTTTGGGTTGAGAGGGGGAAGGGTGCAGCAATGGAAAAGGCTCTGTCGCCCCAGGTTCGGTGTTTGGTCTTGAGTGAAGGAGAGAGGAGCGCAGAAAGTGTGAAGGAGTTTGAGGATGGAGCAGAGCAGTGAGGTAGGAGGGGTCCAGGTTGTTGAGGGCTTTGGGGGGGTAAGGAGAAGGACTTCTCTATACCATGGGTTCCCAAACTTTTCAGCCCACGACCCCCAATATAACGTTGATAGAGACTGGGGACCCTCGTTGTCCCTGGAGGTGGTTAAAACACTAGGCCTCTCGAAACACTGGCATTCCAACACCACGCAATAGCCCAAACACCATCATATTATTTTTGTAATTTATTGTAAGAAGCTACTTTTTTTGTATTTTCAGATGAATGGGTGAAATATGCTATTTTAAACCATTTTCCATGTTTTTGGAGGGAATCTCGCGACCCCCACTTTGGGAACCACTGCTCTATACAGTATGTCAGCCCAGTGACTGACTGGCAACCAGTCCAGGGTGTACCCTGCATCTCTGCCAATGATAGCTTGGATCGGAAAAACCCGAACAGGAAAAGCTGTATAGAGAATGGATGGAAATTTGTTTATGGTTTTTAGGGATTTGTGACCGGTGATGTTCATATCTGATTTGTCATAGCGCAGTTTAATTTAATACGAGTTTCACTACAGTTCAGTCTTTTTTATCACCAACTCGTAACTGGTGTTACACGTAAACTCCCCCATGATCCGAGTTCCCAGGTACATGGACGCACCACACATGGGGTGCGACCAACCTGCTAGGCCATCAGCTCCTCCACAGGTTCTTGATCAGGACAAATGTTAGGAGTTTGTGCAAAACAGGCTGCTACATGCTCACTCAATCTAAGCTGAAGATAGATCTTCAAAAGAAGCGATGTTGTGAATCCAAATATTCACATTTAGCCTGTCAGTGTTTACGTTCTCACCTAGATTAGTTAGGTTAACTCTGTGTCTCTGAACATTGTTTTCATGTAAACGTCTCCCTCAGCTTGTCGTACTAACCTGAGGATGATTGACAGCTGTTGGTCATCGTCGCTGACTCAGCAGGGCAGGGATTGGACGATGACTGACGGGTGTTTAGTCCACTCACTACGCACGTCTGGAGCGTACATTGACTGACAGATGGCCTGCTGAGCTCACGGTCCTCCCCCCTGCTGCTCTGAAGGCGTCTCTGTTTATTCTTCAGAGAATAGAGACGCTGTTTGTTCCTCTCTCCTCAGCATCCTTTCATCTCTTATTCCAGGAAAGCTTCGCTGGTTATTGATGTGGAGCCACTTCGCCCCGGACAGACCGAGTTTACATTCCAACCTGGGGGTGTTTGTTATTTTAAAATCCCTCTGTCCAGGTCTCTTAATGATATATTCATCTTCTGCTCCTCTTCTCTAAACAGTTTACTCCTCCCTGGGTGTGAGCCATATTACCTGGAGATCCATGTTTTAGGGCTTTCTTTCACACTTGCAGAAAACTTCTGATATTTCCATTTTCACTGACCTTGACTGAATCACATAATGATTAGTCTGGATTTGTTTTGCATCTTAATTTGCACGCTCCATGTAATAGTTGTCTGTAGTGTCTTTGTTATGAGTGTTGCTGCATGTTTGCATTAGTGAAGATAAGAATCAGGAGCCTAGCCTAGATTTGCATAACAAAACAGCAGCTTCCTGATACGTGTTTGGTGAGTCAACATGTCATAAGAGATGGTAAACAACAAAACCCGTCTGTTTTCTTCAGTGTATATTATGTTGTTTTTTTATACTCCACATTTCCCCTCACCTACAATTCTACAATTCAGTCAGCAGACGCTTTTAATCCAAAGCGACGTACATCAGAGAGTAAGAACAACACAAGCAAGGATCTAGAAAACAGGGAACAATGTCAGTAAGAGTAAACGATCAGCTTTGAGTCTGATTGGACACACAGGTGCTGACAGGAAGTGACCAGAGGCAAAGCAC
Organism: Labrus bergylta; assembly: GCF_963930695.1. Taxonomy (NCBI): domain Eukaryota; kingdom Metazoa; phylum Chordata; class Actinopteri; order Labriformes; family Labridae; genus Labrus; species Labrus bergylta. The sequence continues at coordinate 34,111,880 of NC_089195.1, forward strand.
AACATTGAGGGCAGTTCTTGAGAGCTCTAATCAGTATAGAAACCTTATAAGTCGTCGTTATCAAACAAAAACCATCATCACTACCATCATCATCATCATCATCATCAATAATATGGAGACCATCATCATTAAGTTAGTAGGTATTCATGAAAGAGCTGGCTCTTTAGCTTTTTCTTAAAGGTGCAGAGGGACTCTGCAGGTCGAATGGAGTTTGGAAGTTCATTCCACCACCGGGGGGCGACAGAGGAGAAGAGTCTAGTCAGAGACTTAGGACCCTGTTGTGAAGGTTGGATCAGACGCCTTTGGCAGAGCGTAGTGGGGGGGGGGGAGTGTAGACCTGGATCAGAGAGTTAAAGTAAGGAGGAGACGTTTTAGTCGCTGTTTTGTAAGCGAGCAGCAGAGTTTTAAATTTGATGCTGTCACCTGTCATCTTAGGGCGGCTGTGGCTCAGTGGGTAGAGTCAGTCCCCTCTTAACCATAAGGTTGGAGGTTTGATCCCCAGCTCCTGGAGCAACATGTCCGATGTGACCTCGGGCAAGAAACTACGTCAGTGGCGTATCAATGTGTATGAATGGGATTAGTAACCTCTGATGGTGTGTGAATGTGTTCTTTTCTAGAAAGGAGAAGAACATACTCACTGCTTATTTGGACGTCACGTAAGTGTCTTTAGATCACTGTCATTCTGTCAATTTAAGTTCAATATGAAGCTACGAGCTAACTAAAGAGCGCTAACATTAGCATGCTAACACAACAATGCAGGGCACAGGTGATTGCAGCTCGAGCAAAGGACAATTTTACCTGCTTAATGGTGCTTAAATATGATGCGTTCTAATTCATAACTCCTTAGTTTGAACTCGAGTGTAGAGGGGTTGGAGGTGTGTCTCTGGAGGAGAGCGGAGGCTTCAGGATGGAGGAGGCGTGGCCTAAACAGCAGTTTGTTTTGGTTTCATGCTGGAGCTCAAGGGCGACATCTGCTGGATCAAAAAGTGGAACATAATTCCTTTAAAAAATTCTGGTGATGTGCCGACCCCTAGACTCCAGTTTTGGTTCTTTTTCTTGATTATCCAGGAGGATGTTTTCCACTACGAATACTCCGAGCTTTAGTCAGTAACCACTGAATGCCTTCAGCCCTTTTCATGGACACTTGAGTGACACAGTTGTAGTAATGCTGTTGCTCCTCTCTGCGTCTTTCTCTCTCTTTGCTTATTTGTCTGCCCTGTCTGCTTCAACCCCGTGACCCTCTCAGCTGTGTCTTATCCGTCTCTCTCCTCCCTCTCTTCCTGTCCCCATGCTGCTCTCTCTTTGTTCGCCTCCTCTCTCCCTTTTTCAGCCCCCTCTCTCTGACCACTTCTCTCTCTCTCTCTGTCTTTTTCATGAGCGTGACTGGACAAACTGGCTTTTGCTCTTGCCAGCATGCGTTTTTTTTTCCAGTCCCCTGCAGATGGTCACTTAGCAGTCGATTGTCTGTTTGTATTCTCTTCTTGATCAAGCGACAGACTTTCACTGAACCTTTTATTTTTGGTTTCCTTTCCTCTACGGTCATTGAATATGGCCGAGGCCTTTGTTAGACTCGACTTGTAACAGTAAATGTTTTGTATTTTTTACTTTCCTCTTCCTCCTTGTTCACTCGTTTCCTCTGCATCACACGCTCGCTCTCCTCCTCGCTCCCTCTTTCTGCCTCTCTGCCGTGCACTCAGTCCGTTTGACATTCAGAAGGAAATGCTTTTCCCCCCGCGGCTTCATCTTTTCAGCAGAATAATACAAAGTGGCCCATGTGACGGGGAAAAGACATCTTCAGGCAGTGCTGTGGAACTTACTGTAAAGGCATTAGAGAAATCTTCTGCAGACTCATGCTTCTGTCATACTGAAAGTCTGAGCGTGTGTGTGTGGTGATGATATCAGAGTTTCTTTATTTAGATATTTTAGGGCGCTTTTTGCCTTTTATTAGACATGACAGAGGAAGAGAGGCAGGAAATGTTGGGAGGAGAGAGCGGGGGGGATGACCTGCAGCAAAGGGCCGAGGTCTGATTCGAACCCTCGGCTGCTGCGACGAGGACTACAGCCTCTGTACATTGGGCGCCCAACTACCAGCACCCCATGATATCAGATGTTTAAACTTCTTATGATTCTACTAAAAATCAAAAAGTATCGATACCTGTTTGATACCATAGCAACAAAAACAGAAGTCTTCAGTCCTTTTCACATGAGAATATTTTTACCTGAAGATCTCTGGCCATTTGTAAAAATTGCGAAGGACATCTGTGTTTCTTTAATCCCATTTGAATCGATGTCTGTCGGGGGGCGGGGGCGGGCGGGGCGGGGGGGGGGGGGGTTGGCTTGGCTTTCACCCCACGTCTGCAGGTGAAAGCTAACCCAAGGGTCTCCCTCGTTTTTGGAACGAACTTTGCCCGCTTTGCATTTTGCCTCACGATGATTATACGTCCATATCTGGATCGGATCCAATCGCTGAATTGTGTCCACTCCTGAACTCACCTGCTGTGCTGTCATTGGCTGGAGGAAACACACCAGCTCCCCGCCCAGAGACGTCCTCCTGGGTCAAACTAAACACCACAATCCAGTCAGAGGACGGGGTCTCTACTACACATGTATGGAGGCCCAGAAGGGACGATGGAGCAGCTTTACTTTTGTTGAAGTCTGTATTTTATTATTTAGGAAAAACCTCCTGACTCTGCCTCTTAATGAGGAGAACTTCATAAATTCGTTTTTTTAATGGCTGCCAAAACAGTTTCTTTCTCCGCCTTGATCATTCGCAGTGACTTTGAGCCCAACTTTCTTTTTCTTCTTTTAACATTAAATAGCCTTTCGCCTCCCACGACATTTAACAGCCCAGTGTCCACACCGAAGTCAGAGTTGGTGAGAGTGAACTGAAGCTGTCAGAGTACACAGATCACACCCTGAACAATAACACGGGCGTCAGTCAGAGCCGGCCTGAGCTCTGAGGACACACTCCCAAAGAGACGTGTCCTCATGGTTCTCTGGAAAGGGAGAGGTGTGTGTGTGTGTGTGTGAATAAATCTAAAGTGAAAATCTGTCCTCCTATTTTTGTCCACGCCATGTTTGCGGCACGACCATGCCTGAGTTTTTTGCATTGTCCTCACAGTGGAGGGCATTCTAACACACTATTACACACACACACACACACACACACACACACACACACACACACACACACACACACACACACACACACACACACACACAGAACCGCACATTAACCCATGTTCTGTCTTGTCCTTCTCCATCCAGCTTGAGGCTCCTCTGCGCTGCTCACACAGTCTGATCGAATTATCCTCGCATGGCGCCGTTGTATATATCGAATTAGCCCGTCATTGCTTCCCTGGACACCGCCGCTGAATGTTCCTCCCTGGGCATGTTCTCTAACAAGCCGCGCGGGCTGACTCATTCATGCCTGTGAGCTGTCGCCATCTTTGTAGTTATACACAGCCGGGGTCGGCAAATGAGGGAAGAATTTAGTGTTAGCTTCCTCTCTGCGACTGAAGATCTCAGATCGTTGACGAGGTGTCAGACGTCAGCGTGTTGGTTTCTTTTGACGACTCCTCTGGTCCTTGTTTTCTCTCCTTAAATCAGTCCATGTGTCAGGATTGATTCTGTCTGCTGCTGTTAACACATCTTTAAAATCGTGTTGCTTGATGGAAAGGCGATTTGACACATCCTGAAACATGTTTGAGTGAGCTGAGTGTAACTTGGCAACTGGCTGCATGGTGTCGAGACGTTGGAACTTTCTCATCCCCAACTCTGTTTGCTGTCACACCTAGGGCGTAGTGTGGAAGATGGGGATGTGACCCCACCAATATGTATTCTCTCTCTCTCTTTCTCTCTGGGGCGTGGTCAGACACAGCTCATTTACATATTTAAAGGTACAGACACGGAAACAGCCTGTTCTGAGCAGGGCTGAAATAGAGGGGTTTATAGACATGATCAAATACAGGATCAGAGTGGATTTAGAACAAGAAACTTCACACACATGTTTTGAGGAGCTCAGAGAATTTAAACTGGATGAAGAGGAGGAGGATATGTCACCTTTAATGGGGGCTTCAGCACCGTCAGCACCCCTACTTCCTGCTTATTTGGTACATTCTTCGAGACACTTTCCAGACACTTGGATATAGATCTTGTGAAATCTGTTGATCAGACGCCTTTGTTCTCTGAATGTTCACTGCACGCATCAGAAGCTCTGCAGCCTGACCTTCTACCTCCTGTGTTTATGATCTTACAAACTTATAACATCTTGTGTGACGTGATTATGGAATTATTATTATGGATTATTGACCTGTTGTAGCTACAGAAGTCATTTTTGCAGGTTTCGCAGAGGAAGTCATGAAGGATTATCGTTATTAACCAGTAGTGTAAAAGTCTATATTATAAAGTGACATGTCGCCTTGGCTTGCCTTGAAATTACAACATACTGTTCACCCTAAATTCACAAAAACTCTTGTCCAATCAGTGTGCAGATTACAGTAAGTAAAAGTCTGTCTTCAGTCACCTTTTCCTTTCTTATCAGGTTTACACAGTTTTTCAGCAGAGCAGGATGAGATGAGTCATGTTGAGGTCGGACAAACCATAAAATTACCAGAGAATTACGGACGTAATTAGCCCGCTCTCTGGGAGCCCAAATTCCTCAACTATGACAAGAAAAGTCATTATGGATTTCCTCTGAATCCGACTGTTTTCCCACAGTTTCTGAGACTGTCATCGTCGCACAGTTTAGGGTAAGATGTGTTTATGTAGGTTATAGTTAAAGCTTTTAATCACTGCCTCACAGAGTCTGACGCCTCATCTGACACCTTATCAGAGCATAAAGGGTCACCAGAAATATTAACCTGGAAATGAAATCATACCATATCAAAATTTGGATACCATAGCGAGAAAAGAAGAAGTCCTATGTTCCCAATATTGGGTCATATTTTGGGAGTGTATTTGTACAATTGCTGTAAGTCCATTGTTAGAGCTGTTTTCAGACATGCATTCCTGGAAATTCCTAGAAAATCTCAGGACACGCTGCCTCAGAAGTCTTCCTGGCTTGCCTGTTCACACACGTTTTTTTAAAACAGTAAGGTCTGTGTTGGACAGGAGGTGGGGGACGGGGTGGGGGACTGCAAGACTGAGGACGAAGCAACAGAGTCTGACGCTGTGACAGTTTATTTCCTTTATGTAATTGGACTTCTTCAAAATTTTAATGAAGGAGCGATAAAGATCTCATGAGCAGAGGTGAGTCTGAAGCTGCTTCATTATGTGCACAAAGATCACAGGTCACATGATATATAAGGTCGTTGTCCTCACCTGTTACCTAGAGTTGAATCTTCCTGATTATCTCCTGCTGCACTCACACATCAGCTCTCAGGCGCTGGCAGGAAACAGTCTGGGTGAAAAAGGAACTCATTGTGTTCCCACGTGCAGCTCACCTTAAAAAGGTTTTGTGCATGTGCAAAAACCACAGACTGTAAATATTAACGGACGAAAGTTGAGTGACATCACCCGTCTGTTCCTGCAGGGGGCGCTGGAGTCCCATCGATGGCGGTCTCCATGCTGGAAATGCTGTCTCAGTCTAACTTTCAGTCGACCTAACGACAGGCTGAGAGCTGGAGCTGAGGCGGGTTTTAAACCTCAAACATGAGCTAAACAGACCCTAATTTGTTTTTTTTGTACCAGGCTGTAAATATGTTAATTTCTACGGCTTTTTTGAATTGGTGTGTATGTGACTTCCTGTGCTGATGGAGCCAGCCTCTAGTGGAGACTCGATGAACTGCAGGACATTGCACTTCTTAATTGGCTTCATTAGCCGCTTGGTGAAAAAGTCTGTTTTTAAAAACATTTTTAATTTGTATCATTCAGGGATAAATTCAGAGATTAGCATTTCAGCGCTAACTTCACCCTGAGCTGCTTACACTGCGATGTTATCATGTTTGTAGAAGAGGCTGTTTCCTTTATAGTTTCTGTAGGGGCAGGGGGAATCACCAGGGTGGGGTGGGGGGGAATAGTAGATGTCAATCCCAAAGGAAACAAGAGGTCGAGCGGGAAGCAGAAAAAGCGCCCAGTCTTACCCTCTGGCTTTGATCCAATACTTAGAAAACGCATCCTCCTCCATGTTTCCACCCTCCAGATCATATCACAAACCCAAGAGAAAAACAAAAAGCTGTCACACATTCACATCCAGCCAGATCAGGTGAGCATCTTTAAGACATAATGTAGATCGAACACTGATCCACAGTGAGGGGGGGGGATGTATTCTTGACTTGCAGAGTCTCTGTCCCTCTTTTCTCTGCACTGACAGCAGCAAAAATCTCAGAGGAAACAGGAAAGGCCTGAGCAGCTTGGTGTCGGGACGGATATCCTCTTTTGGGAGGCGTTCCCCCTCCTCCTCCCTCACTTAACTCTCCCTCTCTTTTAGCCCTTTTTTATCGCCCTTTTCTCCCACTTTGACTCATTTTTCCTCTCCGTGTGGCCGAGGGCTCGAGAGCCTGACAAAGACTTTCAAACCTCCTCGTGGATTTTAAAATATTTTGGTCTTCAAAAACCTGAGCGAGAACGATGTGTTGGCATGGCGACGAGGAGGATGAGGACAGCTCGGAGGTGAAGCGTTTGTCGCCTTTGTTTGTTTGATTTGTGTGTTTCCTGTAATAGCGGCTGTGATTTGTAGTTATTTGCGCTCCTCCTCCTCTCCCGCTGTGCTGCTGATTGTGTGTATTTGGTTGCTTGTTGACTCCGGAGCAATTTGCCGCTCAGCTGGAAGTACAATTTGAAAAAAGACACAGAAAGTGAGCGGGAGAGGGAGCCCCGTTGTTTACACTCAAACAATGTTTGGGTCAGTAAAGGAGGATACACTGAAATCAGAGACTGGAGAGGACAAATCATGGGACGCATTCTTAATCAATTTGGTGTTTGTGTTTGGAAGAAAACATCATTTCTGATCATTTTCTCAAACTAAAGCCTTCCTGTTGGCAGGTTGGACACTGGAGATGTTTTGAAATATTGAAAACACTCCTTGAATAATATTTTTGTCATTCCTCGCTGCTCCCCTTTCTCGCTTTCTTTTTCTAACATTTACCCAACTGTCCCCCCCCTTTCCTCCGGCCCCACACACTATCGTCTCCTCTTTATCTCTTTCCTCCCATTACGGCCTTATCCTGCTCACCATCTCTTCCTCCTCTGCAGACATCACTCTCAACACCTCCTCTGAGCAGGGCTGACTGCAGCACATTAAGATTTCTGCTCTCTCCATAAAGCCATCTCGCCTGACTTCTTTCTCACCTCTTCTTTCTTTTTTTTGTCCTCCAGAGTGATCCAGGAGGGCTGTCGGTTCTGGAGCAGCTCGGCCTGGACCAGAACTCTGATTTCTCCGACTCCAGCGTGCAGCAGCTGTTGGACGAGCAGCGCGAGAGGATCCGCAGAGAGATCCGGAAAGAGCTGAAGATCAAGGAAGGAGCTGAGAACCTGCGCAGGGCGACGACTGACAAGAGGAACGCTCAGCAGGTCAGAGGCGGACGATGTTTTCATTCCTTCTCACAGACCTGTTGTCAGTCTTAACGTTTTACAAGCCTTAACTTGTCAAACTAAAGATCTTATTCTATGTGGAGTAAATGTTTCCAGTGAATTTTTTGCAGTTTAGAAAGTCTCAAGAAGAACTTGTGGTCTTTAAAACCAATAAATTATCCAATATTTTGTGTGTAAGACTTCTATTTAGCTGCCGTTTCATCAAAACATGGTCGTTGGATATTTACTAGTATCATATCCATCCATTAGCTAAACCGCTTTTTACCATTCGGGGTCTTAGGGGGCTGGTAAGAGGCGGGGGTTACGCCCTGGACTGGTTTTGTTACAACCAAATTATGCACTACTTGCACAGCTTGAATCTCTGGAAGAAAAGTCTGTGGATATGTTGCATTATGGGTAATGTAGGCAGCAGACTCATGAGGAAGAAAAATGTTCAGAATAAAAAAGTCAGGTTTTTTAAACTGTCTGTCGTTAAGTAGGGTTGTCAAAAAACTTTGGTACGATTATTGTTTTGAAAAGAAAAATCAAATGATATCTACCGGTACATTTTATGTGTTTGTACACAGCAATTTCGTCGTTCTGGTGGCAGAAAGTTAGCAGTTAGTATGTTGAGTTAATGTTTAATATCCACATCCAGGTTAAAATGTTGAGCTCTGACTTGTGTCATCAACTCCAGCTTTTTATTGACAAGCTGTTGAGTGTTGTGCTGTAAGTCGGCAGCTCGTCATCACAAAGCACCACACTTCAGTTTGTCCACCTTCAAAATAAAAGCACTAGATGTCATATTGTTTGCAAAGGAAACTGAAATTCACAGAGCAAAGAATTCAATATTTAACTGATGCAGTGTGGTGATGCGACACGATATCCAACGCTAAAAGTGCTGTTTGCCCGTCCACGGCCAGCTTTTCTTTTCTGTACAGCATCGATATGTAGGAAACACTGAAGTAAACAAGGGTCATCAAGAGCATCACCAGTTAATTCAAACACCAGTTAAACTGTGACACTGAGCAACTTCTTGCTCCTTGTGGAGAAACTCTAACCCGTTCCTATTCTGACATCCAACAGCACATCTTAAACCAAAGATCTGGTCTGCCTCTCCATGTTTATCTCCTCCTGCTATCACTGTTTCTCTGCCGCCACAACATGCACACAACTGCTGTGACTCTAAATGAGTCTACTCACAGCTGTTGTGCTACCACGGCAACAAAAATAGTGCATTAAGTCAGCATCAATATGCAAAACTTTAAGAAAGGAAGTGATGTCATCCACCACCTCCGTCCGAATGAGCACCCTCTTCCTGATCCTTTAAAACGTCCCAATAAACTGATTTAATATGTAAATGACTCAGAAAGAAAATAAAAACAGTTTCTCTAACTGTCTTCTTTGTTCCGTCCTTCAGGTGGACAGTCAGTTGCGATCTTCAAACCGCAGGCTGGACGACCTTCACGCTCAGCTGCAGGAGCTGGACGCTCACATCGTGGTGAAGGGAGGAGAGGAGAACAAAGGTGTGTGAACACACACACACACACACACACACACACACACACCTTACTTAGGATCCTTTGTATCAGATATATTGAGGATTAATATAAGTCTGCTCTCAGCTGATTGCTCCTGCACTCACACTCACACACTGAGGGGCGGGGCTAACACACAGATGGACAGACGGGTATCTTTCTCATCAACAATATTCCCTCGTTTTCTGTAAATTCATGATTATGAGCTCATGAATAAGTCTCCCTCCTCCACTCTCATGTTAGCTGGTTATGATATTATAGAGCTGGTGCATATTTTTTGGGAAAGCCCTGCGACAGAGTGAGGAGTTCTGCTTCCTGGTGATTTGTCTTTCCTTGTTCCATCTGGGTGTGTCTCCATGAAGAGCAGCCAAAGAGTTTCATGTCTGTTTCCAGCTGGTTCAAAGCTGTAATGTCTTCTGTGCAGGATATTAACCCCTTACATGCTGCTGCTGAACTTCAAGGATAAAACAATATTTTTCTGACATTACACTCAATCTCCCCCCTGAGAGTATTTTCACTTCAGTGCACACCGTGTGAACCCTCATCTCGTTCCTTTTTTTTAATAACATTTCTGTTTCCGTCCCTCCTCAGATGAGTGTCCTCAGTCTCCGGGGGCCGCGAGTCGGACGTCAGCGCACAAGGATCGCATCGCCGCCCTGGAGAGGCAGCTCAACATCGAGCTCAAAGTCAAACAAGGGGTGGAAAATATGATCCCCATCTACTCCAATGGATCCACCAAGGTACAGGACTCCATAGAAAACACCTTCATACACCTGAACCTGAACAGAACACTAAACGAGCAGAAATATAAGGAGCATGTTGTAGGGGGCTGCACGCATTCTGCCCCTCCCCCTGCTGCTTCATAACTGACAGCGTGAGCGTCTGTGTGTGCATCTTCCTGATCCGTAACCTTGCTCTCTGCTGACTCAGCTGATAATCTCTCACACTGAAAGCCTCCCCATATGCACACACCACTCATCCTGAGATTACTCACAAAAATCCCCTCCCCCCCCTTTTTTAAACGAGCGTCTGTTTCACCTTACCATTCGACCTTGTTCTCACACCTCCACCTCCCGTTCTATTTCACTGCACAAAGAACATACACTTCACATTAAACACTCGTATGAATCAAAACAAATCAACACAAAAGGTCGACTCAAATCGATGAGAAAGAGAGCACGTCTGCATTCGGCTTCAGTGGCTGAAGAGGAGAAGGGAACAGACACGGCTAGCTTCGTAGCTAACTCTGGCCCAACAGTTGTGATGACTCCTCTCGGTGGTGCTCATGACATGTAGCTCAGTCTGTAGTGATTTGGGTTGGGAACCAGACCAGTCGCCGGTCCAAGTCCCAGTGGACCAAAATATGGAAGGTTGGACTGGAAGCTGGAGAAGTGTCAGGGACTTCTCGAGTACTGTCCTTAAAGGAAGAATGTGCCGCAATTTAAACATAGATACACTCGAAATCCAGTCTCTCCTGTGAGTCCTGACTGTCTACAATGAGGGAGAAGCTCGAGTCCCGCTGGCTGTGTTGTTGTCAGAGCCGTGTTTACATGGACGGGACGGCCGGCTCCTCCCCTTGTGTATAAAAGCTGTTTTAGTCAAGAACTAGAGAGAAGAAGAACATACTCACTGATTATTTGGATGTTAGTAAGAGTTTTTAGATCACGCTCATTCTGTGTCAGTTTACGAGCTAACTAAAGAGCGCTAACATTAGCATGCTAACACAACAATGCAGCACACAGGTGACTGCAGCTCGAGAAAAAAACTGTTCTGTCTTCCGCTTGCGCTTAATGATTCTTAAGTATGGTGCGTTCTAATTCATAACTCCTTAGTTTGAACTCGAGTGTAGGGGGGTTGGAGGTGTGTTTCAGGAGGAGAGCAGAGGCTTCAGGATGGAGGAGGCGTGGCCTAAACAGCAGTTTGTTTTGGTTTCATGCTGGTGCTCAAGGGCGACATCTACTGGATCAAAAAGTCGCACATTCTTCCTTAAAACAAGGCACGCTCCCTGTGTAGCAGCCCCACTCTCACATCCCTCCATTAATGCATGTCCACAGGTCCTAAAATTTAAGAATGTAAAATTAAATAAAAATGACTGAGGGTAATGCTAAAGGGAGTTAACCGACCAAAAAATAAATTGACAGCAGGAGGTTGTCGAACTGTGGAGAAACAAAGTTCAAGCAAAACGCATGATGAGAAAATGAACCCAACTTCTTGTGAATAAACCCGATTAATCGTGCACTTTACCCAAAGACCACACATCATGTTACCCTGCGTTTCCCTCCCTGACTCATTTCAATGCTGATATTTTCCTTCCTGGTTCTTGTATTTGATTTTGCTCCCCGTCGTGCCTTTGCTCCAATCAGGACAAGAAGATGCTGCAGACGGCCCAGCAGATGCTGCAGGACAGTAAGACCAAAATCGACATCATCCGCATGCAGATCAGGAAGGCTGTGCAGGCCACGGAGCACAACGACGACACACAGGGTGAGTGTGAGCGTAACGCCGTCCTAGTGAAGCAAACACACTTCTTCTCTTGTCTGTCAAGATGTGAGTGAAATAAAAAAAATGGTTTTTGGCTCTTAAATCATTAAGAGTAATCCGTCCTCATTGCATTTATAGCTCACTCACTCTTTTGTGCCGTTACCATCAGCTGCAACTTCATCCAGTCTCTGGAACACACACACAAAACACACACATGAACCAATGAGGGATTTGAACTCAGTTATTTAGCCATGAGCGACGACGACTGAAGAAGCAGCGACAACACTGAAATATGGTTTGAGCTCGAGGACTTGTCTCCTCCAGAGTCTCCTGTAGACCGAGACCATGGCGGTCGAGAGACGGATAAGTTTGAACCTTTAGCACGGGCAGTGAGGACGTGGAGGAGCAGGAGAGGGTGGGGGGGGACGCAGGGAGGGGAGGTAGAAAGGAAAGAAGATACTAACTCTGTAAATATTTTTACTGAATATAAAACAGACATGAAGTCTACATATGACCAGACTGCTAAACCCGACAAAGCGAGGTCCTCTGGTACGTTCAGACGCAGCTTGTGTTTTATGACAGTGGTCAGCTGGCAGTGACAGGACGCCCTCTTTCATCTCTCTCTCTCTCTGTATTTGATGTGCAGTCTCTTTCTTTTTTGTCTCTGCGCGTCATAAACGGTCTGAGGCAGCAGACGGCAGACTCACAGCAGCAGCACAAACAGATCAATACTCGTGTGTTTTCACATCCCCGCCGCCTGCGTTTTTATGAGGGAGAAGATGAAGAGGACGCTCAGGATTGATTCACTGCAGACTGTGTGAGCTGTGTTTTATTTCTGAGTGGTACAAAGCCCACCTGGCACATTATCACGATCAATGAAACTCACACAGAAATGAACTCAAAGGTAATCCAGCCCACCGACACAAAAAGGACCATATCATGTTTACACACACACACACACACACACAACCACTCACAGTATTGTTCTGTGTGAAGAGGCAGAACAAAGACTTTGTCTCACAGGTGGTGAGTGCATGTTTTTGAGTGTACAGGAGTGTGTTAGAAATGATACAAACATGATGCTCTTACACGTTCTCCTTCTCATACACACCTCATCTGTAGTAACAGGTTGATCAGTGACACTCAGGGCTGTTGAATACATTTGTATTGGGCTGTGAGAGCTGAGAAACATGACGAGGTGATGATCAGGAGAGGTGGATGGTTTGGAAAAAATGCAACAGGGGGAGATAGTTGAAGTAGGGAAGAAGCCAAAGACAGATTCAAGATGATGATGTCGTCGTCCGTCCGTTATTTTGACGATCCTGTGACGTTTCACCTTTCTTTCTGAAAGTTGCAGAGGGATAAAATGACCCCCCCCCCCCCCTCTGTACCGTCGTTGAAGATTGTAACAGAGGTGAGACGGTTTCAGCGGGGGGAGCGCAGAGCTGTGTCTGAAAGATGTGTCTGTGGAGTAGTTCTTTTGTCCTGGTGTCTCATGAAGTCTGTGTTTTTTTCTTGGTTAATCTGTCTCTCTCTCTCTCTCACACACATGCACACACACACACACACACACACACACACACACACACAGGAGGTTGTGTATATAGTGTACACAGACAGTCTCCAGGCACCACACCCGGTGGAGGGGTCATCTAGCAGGGTCTGGGCTCCAGGCAGAACACCTTATTAGGAGATAAAAGCACCCACATCCATTCCCAACCCGACCTCCCTCTCCTCCTCCTCCTCCTCCTCCTCCTCCTCCTCCTTTCTTCCTCCTCCTGTCTCATGCCGCTTTTCCAGCAGCTCATAACTCATCGAAATCATATTCAATCACTCCCCTGCGTCCTTTTGTCCTTTCCTCCTCGTCCTAACTAACACAACACATTTTTTTTTTTTATCCTCCTCCTTATCTCTGGCCTCCTCTCCCCATGTCTGTGAGCTCCTTTTGTTTCCAGCTGTTAGACCAGCTACTGGGCCATTAAGGCTAACCACTTAGCTGTGATTGTGCTGCATTGGGGTGGTGGGGGGCGACTCTGAGGCTAACCCACCTCGTCTGTTTGTGTAGGTGAGGGAGCTCGAGTGCGTTTTAGCCGTTTGACTGATAGCACTGCTCCTCATTTGCTGCTTTAATCGAGTTACTGCTGCCTCGGCTTAATGGGTGTATTAAACGCCTGTGAGGGTTTTATCAGTGGCACTGGTTTATTTTGAAGTGGTTGTTATGATAACACCAGAGAGCAGCTGGAGTAAGGAAGTTCATTCATTAACTTCTCGGTCTGAATATAAGAATGAGACGACCCCGATCATGAGAAAGTTTGTCCCAACGTTCTGGACTTTGATACTTTTTGATACCAAGTTAAAATCTAATTTATTTTAATTACGAAATCTCCCAGACGTTGGCATGTGAAGGACCCCCATTAGACTTTCAAAGACCTTCTACAGTACCGGTCTGTGACGAGCTGTAGCAGATGAGCAGCTCATCCCTGTGTTACGGTCTAAGTGAGTGACACGTCCGCTGCTCACAAGATGATGATTTTTCAGTGATATTTATGGTCTTGGTCTTGACTCGGTCTCACCCTGCCTTGGTCTTGGTCTTGACTTGGTCTCGATCCCTAAATGTCTTGGTCCTCTGGTCTCAGTTAGTGTGGTCTTGACTACAAAACTAGTCATATTTACACTAAAGACTCTCTGAATGAATGCTGGCTCTTCCTGACAAGTCTGATGTTACTTTTCAGCTGAATGGTGTTCAGTCTGGTCACCTCGGGTCTTTTTCTTTTGGACATTTTTCCTTTCAAGAGGAGGTCTCTAGTTATCGGTGGTACTGCCACTTTCCAATATATCAGTGTCACTCATAGTGGCTGCTCGATTCTGATTGGCCAGAGTGCATTGACATCATTTTTAACTGAAATATGTGCACAGAAGAAGAGCACAGATCTCACAATGCAGCGATTGAGAACATCTAAAGCAGTGAGTCCTAACTGGTCTAGCCACAGGAACCCGGACCCACCAGTTGTGAAACACTGATCTTAAATTCATAAGACACAAATAATCTTCTAGATTGGTTTTAATTTTTGTCCCATATTTCCCCCTCTTACTTGCAAGTTTCTGTGACCCCCCTGGGGATCAGGACCTCGTCTTTAGCAAATACTATTTAAGAAGACTCTGTAGGAGGTCAATTGGCCACATTATTGTGTACCTAGGACTTGTATTTTTGTTTCCATGGTATTGAAACAGATATCGATCTTTTACTATTTTTTTAGTAGAATCGTACTGAAGTTTAAATTCTGTCGTCATGATGACCATAATTGGAGTTGACTGGGGTTAAAGTTGTTTTCTGGGGAGCATTTAGAGGCTGCTGCTTATCTCCCTCTGAGCGCTGCTAATGTTTGTTTTATCTGGCTCTTGTGTTGTGCATTAAGGCATTAACCTTACCTCATCATTCCCCGGAGTGTTCCCTGTGATACACCGCTGTCAAAACAAAACACTGATGAAGAGAGTACACTGGGTATGACTTATTTA
Source organism: Labrus bergylta (assembly GCF_963930695.1). Lineage (NCBI taxonomy): Eukaryota > Metazoa > Chordata > Actinopteri > Labriformes > Labridae > Labrus > Labrus bergylta. The sequence continues at coordinate 34,126,927 of NC_089195.1, forward strand.
ATGTGCACTTACAGGGCGCCAGAAGGCCATGTGGTCAGGTCGTGCCCTATGTGCGGAGGCTGTAGTCCTCTAAGTGGGCGGCCCGGGTCCTAGTCCGACCCGTGGCCTCTTCCCGCTTTCCTACTTTCCCACTGTCCGATCAAAAATAGCACAAAAAAGCAGCGTCCCTGCACCACCACAGCTACTCATGCATCATGCAATATGATCCACTCTGATGTAATGTGTCCGTGTCATCGCTGCAGGTAACCATGACCTCTGCGGGGTGGAGCTGCGTATTGAAGAGCTGAGGCATCACTACAGGGTCGAACATGCCGTCGCTGAGGGGGCCAAGAATGTGCTCAGACTCCTGGGGGCCAACAAAGTCCAGGACAAGAAAGCTCTGTCAGAGGTCAGATTGAACTAACACACACATACATTGGTGGATGGATGGATGGATTGGTGGATGGATGGATTGATGGATTGGTGGATGGATTGAAGGATGGATGGATGGATTGGTGGATTGATGGATTGATGGATGGATGGATTGATGGATTGATGGATGGATGGATTGATGGATGGATGGATTGATTGGTGGATTGATGGATGGATGGATGGATGGATGGATGGATTGGTGGATTGATGGATTGATGGATTGGTGGATGGATTGAAGGATGGATGGATGGATTGGTGGATTGATGGATTGATGGATGGATGGATTGATGGATGGATGGATTGGTGGATGGATGGATTGGTGGATGGATGGATGGATGGATTGGTGGATTGATGGATGGATTGATGGATGGATGGATGGATGGATTGGTGGATGGATGGATGGATGGATGGATGGATTGGTGGATTGATGGATGGATGGATGGATTGGTGGATTGATGGATGGATGGATGGATGGATTGGTGGATGGATGGATGGATGGATGGATTGGTGGATGGATGGATGGATGGATGGATGGATTGGTGGATTGATGGATGGATTGATGGATGATGGATGGATGGATTGGTGGATTGATGGATGGATTGGTGGATTGATGGATGGATTGATGGATGATGGATGGATGGATTGGTGGATTGATGGATGGATGGATGGATGGATTGGTGGATTGATGGATGGATTGATGGATGATGGATGGATGGATTGGTGGATTGATGGATGGATTGATGGATTGATGGATGGATGGATGGATTGGTGGATGGATGGATTGGTGGATTGATGGATGGATGGATGGATGGATTGGTGGATGGATTGGTGGATGGATGGATGGATGGATTGGTGGATTGATGGATGGATTGATGGATGGATGGATGGATGGATTGGTGGATTGATGGATGGATTGATGGATGGATGGATGGATGGATGGATTGGTGGATGGATGGATTGGTGGATTGATTGATGGATGGATGGATGGATTGGTGGATGGATGGA
>NC_089195.1:34133342-34163342 GCF_963930695.1 Labrus bergylta
CCTGTCAGCAGGTACACACACACACACACACACACACACACACACACACACACACACACACACACACACACTCTTACATCCTTATGTGTTCATGTTTTACCTGCTGTATATTTTTCTTGAAATACTTCAAAGACCTCTTTCAGGAAAGACATTTTGACTTTTCATTGCTCGGGTGTAAATGGGAATATTCATGATGGATGAATTCCATTTTTGCTCTTTAGGTGTCTTAGTCTTGACGTCAAAATGTCGGCTGTGAGAGACGCCTTTGAATCAGCATGACAGCAGCTGTGTCTGAAATCATTCACTACATCCTGCTCTCTACATAGCGACTTCTCATTAGCATAAAAATAACATTTTGGACACTTAATTTTTTAATTCATAACAAATTGCCCTAGATGATGAGTAGTGTGTGATTTCAGACACTGCATATTTTACATTTTAAATGTCACATATTATCCTCCCATTATTCTCATCCTTCTCTTGTGAATCATCACAAAAATGGATGAAGGGAATCTTTTTCTCGAGCACAATTTTAAGTCGATGTGACCTCATGTCTAACTCACAAAATTGCATTTTCATTCTTGTGAAAACGCTGATTTTTGTAGAACTCTTGAGTTATTCTATTGATTTTGATGTGCTTTTTAAATGCTGCCGCTGTGTGTTTGTTTTCTCCAGTAAGCAGAGGAAAGGTCCTCTGTCTCTTCAGGACTTCAGGCTGATCGCCGTGTTGGGCAGAGGACACTTTGGGAAGGTAAACTATGACCGTCTTTTAAATTCACTGTTTCAGTAAGCCCCCAAACGTGCACATGGAGAAGCACTCTGTTCAGCTTTCTGTGCGTCATTATGAGGGAAACAAACTGAACTGTTGCTGCATGTTTCTGTCTCCAGGTGTTGCTGTCAGAATACAAGAAAACGGGCACGATGTACGCCATCAAAGCGCTGAAGAAAGGAGACATCGTGGCTCGTGATGAGGTGGAGAGGTGTGTGTCTCTGTCTTTCTCCTCAATCCACCTACACTGTCCTCCTCCTCCTCCTCCTCCTCCTCTTCACGTCTTTCTCTCCTTCCTCACGCAGTTTAATGTGCGAGAAGCGCATCTTTGAGGTGGTGAACCTGTCGCACCATCCCTTCCTGGTCAACCTGTTTGCGTGCTTCCAGACGTCGGAGCACGTGTGTTTTGTGATGGAGTACACGGCGGGAGGCGACCTGATGATGCACATCCACACGGACGTCTTCACAGAGCCACGAGCCGTGTAAGTACAGAGTGAATATTACATCCTGAAAAAGCTTCTTAATGGACAAAATTAAGCTCCCATGCAATCCCTCCAGCCAATTTTCCAACAATTCAGCGTTTCAAACCAGCGAATATGACGGATGTGGGCGTAGGGACAAATACGAGAAAATATAATCACAGAGAGGCAACACACCAAGAAGATAAAGCTCGTTCTAAAACGAGGGTGAACCTTGTGTTAGCTTTCACCTGCGGGCGCTGAGTTTGTCTGCTTCCTGTTGGATAGGCAGGTGACAAACACAGGTGGTTAGCTTGTGCTAGCGTGCTTTAGCTTGCAGTGTAGGTAAAGGCAGTAAACGTACACACTACATCCTGCAGGGGGTGGAGCTTCTGAAGGTGATGAGCCCAGGAGGAGTGGTCCAGTTTGAATATTGTGTTTACAAACTGTAAAAAAAAAAAAAAGAAAAAAAAAGATGCTGCTGACTCTTCCTTTAAAGTCCTGACTGTAGGAGAGATGAGTGTCATCATTTAGAGAGCTTTTGGAGCATATTTCTAGTTGTTCAGTTACAAACTGTTTCCTGTTTTAAATCCTCATTCTGAGAAGTGACCGCTCCACTGTCTGACCTTTATGGGGGATTAAGGAGAGACTCAAAGAAATCCACAGTCCTCTTTCACCATAATGAATACGAGGCCTCAGAAGTCTCTGTTCAAATCTGGCATTTTCAAAGAGCACGAATAAGAACTTTGGAGAAATCATCCACTCAATTAGTCTCACTTCTCAAGACTCACATTAGCTTCAGCTGACCTTCAGGATACTTTTAAAAACTGAACGAGGACTGTGCATTTCTGTGAGTCTTCTCTCTCTCTCTCACTGATCATGAGGGAAAAGATCTTTATGTGGACTCACAAGTACAAAGTCCAGAGAAGAAGTCCAACCTGCTGAAGTGATAGAAAACATCTCTGTTGGTTCACAGTGGGACTGAAGGGTTTTTAATGATCCATCCTCATCCTCCAAAATATCAAAAACAGTTCATGTTTTCAAAAAATAAACTGAACCTGGATTATCTGTGAGTGTCAGACCCTGAGCGTAGAAGTCAGGGTCCCTTAAAAAGTCTTAAATCATCTTAAAGGTCACATATTATAAACCCTAATATGTGTCCCTCGTCTGTCTACAAATGAAACTTTTAAACTTGTGATGATGGGAATCAAAGCGGTTGAGCTAAAATACAGCGGGACAGCTCATCATGTAGCAGTGCCGTGCAAAAACAGCACACTTGGTGACACTTGCTCAAATTCCTTAAAGTTCATATTCCATCAAAATCACAATGTGTGGTCTTCTTCAGAGGATATTTAAGCGGGTGTGTGGGGATATCTTCTTCCTCAAAATGACTTCAACTCTTCCTTCGTTTGGGTCTTTAAAGGACTTGTCTCTTTATTTTCAGCCTCAGTAATTGTGTTCTTTTGATTTGATTTCAGGTTTTATTCCGCCTGCGTAGTTCTTGGACTTCAGTTCCTCCACGACAACAAGATTGTGTACAGGTGAGTCAAACACACACAGCCTGCATCCTGACGCGATAACTCAGGTGTAAGAAAGAAGAAGCATCGTTATTAGTCTGTGATGAAGACGAGTTTCTCCTCCTCTCGTCAGTCTGGTTTATATCTCTGTTAAACGACTCATGCACGGGGCGCTGGTGGTGCAGTGGTTAGAGTGTGCGCCCCATGTGTGGAGGCTGTAGTCCTCCAAGCGAACCGCCCAGGTTCAAATCCCACCTCTGGCTCCTTTCCTGCATGTCAGTCCCCTCTCTCTCTCTCTCCCTGATTTCCGACTCTATCCACTGTCCTATCTCTATATTAAAGGCACAAAAAGCCAAAAAATAAATCTTCAAAAAAAAACCCGATTCATCTCAGCTGTGTAAAGACGAGCTGATTCTCACCTTCATGTTTTCACCTTCCCTCTCCCACAGAGACCTCAAGCTCGACAACCTGCTGCTCGACACGGACGGCTACGTGAAGATCGCCGACTTTGGGCTTTGTAAAGAAGGTGCAGCTGACACATTTATTCTTCATTGCACATCCCATAATGCCGTCTGTGGTGCGGGGGAACGAGGGCCTGTTTCAGAAAAAGAATGGCGCAGCTTTTACACCCGCTAAACCTGAGACACCGCCTCTATCAAAAAGCTCTCGCAAAGGGTTAAACGAGCTACAGAGCAAACAGTGTCTCTGTGCATGTGAGCCTCATTGCAGAAACTGTCTTAATTCACAAACAGCCTCGTGCAGTTAGCTTGAAAATGTTAGCGTCTGCTGCGAGTTGGCGGGATGTCCCCGATAAATAAACGGTATTTATCGGGGACATCACGCACCAACTTTCCAGAAATCAGGATGACATTTCTGCCTTTGTGTGACTTTAAAATAAATGATCTGCATATCAAGTCTATAAACATTACCTTGATATACCGTAAAATCTAACTTGAAATAGCTTTGTTTTCATTGGAAAAAAGAGCGCTTTGTCTTATACACCAGTGCTACCAGTATAAAATGCTGAGACACACAGAATTTTATTCACGTTTGTTCTGCCTCTGTGTGCAGGAATGGGCTTCGGGGACCGGACCAGCACCTTCTGTGGGACACCGGAGTTTTTGGCCCCGGAGGTGCTGACAGACACGTCGTACACCCGGGCAGTGGACTGGTGGGGACTCGGGGTCCTCATCTATGAGATGTTGGTGGGAGAGGTAAGAACCCATTGGCTCTGTCATGTGATTATCATCCCAGTGTCTGTGTACGCCTCTGATGACATCACACAGGAAACAAAAAACATGTTTTAAATTTGTGTTTGTGTGTGTGTGTGTGCTTGTGTGTGTGTGTGTGTGTAGTCTCCATTCCCAGGGGACGATGAAGAGGAGGTGTTTGACAGCATAGTGAATGATGAAGTGCGTTATCCACGCTTTCTCTCTACTGAGGCTATCGGTATCATGAGAAGGGTAAGAACATTCACACACACACACACACACACACACACACACACTTGCTGACTTCTCGTCTGTGAACAATACTTGATGACAAAGTCTGCACGTATGTACAAAACACTTCATCATCAGAATGTCGGAGAGGTCACACATTGATGCAATATCACCGTGTGTGTGTGTCTGTGTGTGTGTGTGTGTATCATGAGCAGCTGTTGAGGAGAAACCCTGAGAGAAGACTGGGCTCTGGTGAAAAGGATGCAGAGGAGGTGAAGAAGCAGCCGTTCTTCAGAGTGAGTACACTTGTGTGTGTTTTGTTATTTTATGTGGGCGATGAGGCGTCCTCGTCTTTTGTCCTCTGAGGAGCAAAAGGTGTGTGTGTGTGTGTGTGTGTGTGTGTGTGTGTGTGTGTGTGTGTGTGTGTGTGTGTGTGTGTGTGTGTGTGTGTGTGTGTGTGTGTGTGTGTGTGTGTGTGTGTGTGTGTGTGTGTGTGTGTGTGTGTGTGTGTGTGTGTGTGTGTGTGTGTGACAAAAAAGCAGTCTGAAAAAAAAAAAAGGCTATTGAGGGAAATATTTGCAGCACATCAGCAGTGATATTGTTAATATTGTGATCAGGGTTTCCAAGACAACAGACTTACTTGTCAGCAGGAAAAATTGTGAGGCAGCAAACACAGCAAGTCATCAAATGAGTGGGCATGTGTGTAAAGCATGCACAATGTGAACTGAAGAGTGGAGAAGAACATCCTGGAGAACAGGAAACATAATGCAGCAGGTTCACGGAGGTCGTAGAGGTGGCGTGCAGACAGTCTACGGTCGGTGCAGCGATCACAGGGAATAAAACGTCACCACCCCCTCCCCCACTCGCTCCAGGTGAATTCTCCTGATTGATTTTTTTTCCTTTTCCCTCCAGAATGTGGACTGGGAGGCGTTGCTGCAGAGGAAGCTGCCCCCTCCCTTCGTCCCCTCCATCGTCGGCAAAGAGGACGTCAGCAACTTCGACGAGGAGTTCACCACCGAGGCGCCGACGCTCACGCCTCCGCGGGAGCCTCGCGTGCTCTCGCGCAAAGACCAGGATAGTTTCCGGGACTTCGACTACGTCTCCGACCTCTGCTAGTGGACCTCCAGGGGCAGGGGGGTGGGGGCTCACAGACCTCGAGGAATGTTTTATTTTGAAGGATTCACGGCCGAGCGTCTCCACTGACTCTCCCTTAGTTACACTGTGAATGAATGAGTCTTTATCATGTGTGTCTGCAGACTTTTAAAGATGGAGGACTGACGATATGAAACCCCGCTCAGGTAGCTGACGGGCGGACATGTTCCATCACAAAGGACAAACCTCTCTCTCTCTCTCCAATCATTGTACAACACAGCAGTGAGTTGTGTTCCTCTGCCTTTAAACGCCTCCTCCCTCCTCTCATGTATCATCGTGGTCGTCGTCTGCAGCTGTGAGAGGCGGAGCTCGCCGTCTTCTCGTAGTGTTTTCCTGAGGCTTCCTGTCGGCCTCTGATAACAATGCCTTACATTTGTACTTGTGCGTGATCCACATAAAAGCATTTTTTGTTTTTATTGTGTGAGCCTCTGTCTGCAGGAGGAGCGGACCCGACCGTGCTGCAGGATAAGAACTGTAAAAAAAAAAAAAAAAGAGTTGAAAGAGCGACGTGACTTTGTAGACCTACGGTGAAGACGATGAGTCATGCACGGTGAACTCTAGGGACAAGAACCACTGTCTTACTTTTTAACGACTATTAAAAACTTTAGCTGCTTGGGTTTTAATTTCTGAAACAAAAAACGTTTAGCAGAACAGAGACCCCCAATTTCCACTTTCCCCGTGCGTGTGGAGCGACACTACGCTCCGTTTCAAATCCGCTGCAAGAACGAGTCAAGCTGGACAGAATAGAACGAGCCAAACAGGAAGTAAGACAAAGATAAGCACAGAGTGTCTGCTTAATTTCAAAATAAAATGAAGTATACAAACTCACGATCAAATTTTCCATCATCGCGTCAAAACAGCCGCCGAAGGAATGACAAATCATCCTCAGAAAGACGGAGCAACGTGTTTTTGTTTGTTTATTCCTGTGTGATCTTGTAGTTCTCCTGTGATCTTGTAGTTCTCTCTGTGATGTGGGTACAGCGGCTCATTGCTGCACTCACACCAGAAACAGATCCAGTGTGGCAGAGCGCTCGCCGTCCGACTGAGGAAAACCGTGGCGCTGACGGACCGCAGCGTGCACGGAGTAAGTGGAAATTGGGGGTTATATTTGACAGCTGATTCTATGACATACTGTTCAGTACACAAACCTATCTTTTTCTAATTGGACATTTGAGTACAGAACATGTGGAATCTGGAACTGGTGTAGCAGACTGAATCACAACCACCAGCATAGAAAAGCTTTTCTTTTTTTTTTGCAGCCAGGGCGTTTAATTTTAATTTGTGAAAACATGAACACTAAGACATGACGTCCAAGTCGCACACTGTCCTCCTTGAGACACGTTGGTTAACTTATCGACATGCAAACCGTGTTGTTTGTACATGAAATCAGTTACTTCACCACCAGAAACAGTTTTTTTTTTTTAATCCTGCGCTGGAGTCACTGCAGGGTGTGTTTCAGTCACATCTTTTTCTGCAGCCATGAATTTTTTGCGATTTGGGGAAATGTGTGTGTGTGACCTATGCAGGGTCGTGTCCAGACTTTTTCTTAATTGGGGTTGCCCACCTGGGGGCCACCATCATGCAGGAGCGGCATGAAGTTTATGGGCACACATGCAAATTAATTAAATTGTTTTTCCCCCTTTTTTTACCAACAAATTATACATGCTGTTAGTAACAGAATTTGGCCGCATATAAATCTACTTACCTTGATTCAAAACAAATTCACAATTTAAAGTACAAAAAAAATTGCACGCTGTCTCAGTTGCAAAAAAAAACTTTATTAGTAAGCGAGTCCATCGCTTGTTAGACAGTGTGCATGCAAAGTATTCATTACAACTGAAAACCACGACCATTAGCTTAGTTGATTTGTACTTAAGTCCCCGCCTCTGATTATACAAAATGCCAATCATGGATTTAGATTTTGGGGTGTCCCATCAGATTTCAAAGGGGGGCCCATGCCGCCCCTCTGGCCACGCCCCTGCACCTAGGGTTTCACGATACCAGAATTTTAAGCTTTTATACGATACCAGTAAAATCAAACGATATCAAACCCCACGGCAACAAGAGAAGTCCTAGGCGATCAATACCGGGTCATCTCTTGTTTTGAGTGGCCAAAATATGAAGGCAAACTCCTTCACGCTGTTTAAAAGGCTCAAATACCTGTAGTGATAGTTTGTTACTGAAACATCGCCAACATATTTGTGCACTTAAGACAGTGCTCACTCTCTCTCCCTCCCTCTCTTTCTCTCTGTCTCTCTCTCTCTCTCTCTCATTCTCGCTTGCGGCAGCTTTTGGTTAAAATATGACTGAAGATCTGTCAATATTTTTTTTTTTAAAGCCTCTGTGCTCTTGGATACTTTTGATCGCGTATCGAAGAGTACTGAAGTATCGAACCTTGGCACCACAAGCACAACGAACCTCAGCCGTCGCTTTCTGGAGAAAAGCTCATGCGGTGAGCTCTGTCCCAGCTCACTACTTCTCTTGGCAATACAGTTTTCTGACAAACAATATGGTTTGAGGGGAAACAGAGGAGAATATGAGCGAGTACTTCCATCACTCTTAATCATTTCTGAGTACAGGAGCAGTTTGTTGTGAAGCTGTACGTAAGATGGTGTGGCTTGTACTCATCCTGTGAATGACAAAATGAAACCATGTGAGAGTATGAGATGACTTATTTTATAAAGAAAAGCTGGAGTGAATATTCCTGTCTGTGACCTGGTTATTACAGGTGTGGGTGTGTCGCTTTCAAACTGAGGAAGGGGTTGAGTACAGAGTAACACATGAAAGTGGTTTGCAATTATTGGTAAATATTGAATCATCTTTGAGTGGGATGATGGGATGACTTTCTCCTTAAAAAGTACATTTAAGGTCAAATATAAACTTCACCATGTTTCTCTAACTCTAATATGTGTCTCTAGTCTGTCTACAAACCCCCCAAACATGAGAAAAGTCCATCCTCCGTCTTCTGCCTGCTCCACTTTTCAGAAAATCTGTGCTCAAACAGGCCGTTTGGAGATTTCCCTTCATGACATCACAAAGGGCAGTAGCCCCTCCCCCAGGTGGGTGACACTCCCACAGCTAGGTGTTTGTTCTGGGGTTTATAGACATGATCAAATACAGGCTCAGAGTGGATTTAGAACAAGAAACTTCACACACATGCTTTGGGGAGCTCTGAGAACCTCCACAGTCAGGACCAGACTGCAGACCTCCACTGTGAGGACGCTGTCAGGACCAGAAATACACGCTAAAAAGTTTCAAAATAAAATTGTGTTGCACTTCCGGTTTAGCGTTTAATTCATTTATAACCCCTTGTTGGGGAATGCACGCAGTACACTTCAATATAAAATTGAAGTCACTAGTAGTCAAATCCGGTTTAAGTGTTTTACTCATGAATAGTAGTGAAACACAACAGTCAAAATCCAGATATATTAATGTGATTATTGATGCTGGGAACAAATTAATGGTGTAAACTGGTTTCACTCATAATGCCTTCACTCGCACGAGAGCATATGAGAATTATATACAGTATATAAATGTCACTCCCCCCTCCTATTGGCTCGAGGTGAATTCTCCGGAGAATATCCTGCTGTGTTCTCACATCAGCTCACTCGAACTTGCTGCAGAAAAAACACACCAGGGGTCTAACGGAAGAAACATTATCCTGTGTGCTGACTTCCTTCAATGAATAGTGGACTAGATTAACAACCCTTAGTGGAGTTAACACGTTGCTTGCTCACGGTGTACAGCAGTGGTTGTCAACTCGTCTGGCCTCAGGACCCACATCCAATTCATCTGTGAAATAAACGCGACTGATACTGATACTTTTCGACCAATTTTTTATTTTTACTTTTACTTTTTTTTTGTACTTTTCTACTCTTTTTTTCTTATAATGCTATTCTATTTTATATATAATTTTAACTTTTTTTTGTAGAAGCTGACTCAGGGAAAAACACACAAGAATTCCAATGTACCTGTACTGTCCTGTACATGTGCAAATGGCAATAAACATCTATTCTATCCTATTCAATAACATGTATTTACAGATAAAAATTTCAGTTTGGATCTCTCTCATGTCTCTGAAGAAAGAAAGTAAACGTTTAAAATGACGACCCACTATTGGGGTCCCGACCCACATATTGAGAAACCAACAGTGAAAAGCAACATTAACTACACATGTATAGAGACACCCATAAGTGATGATTGAGCAGCAATACTCAGGCACATAAATAACTCTCCTGTAAAAAATGTGAATATGACTGTTTCTGACTGTAAAGGTATGACTGTGTGAATTAGGAGCTGTGTGTGTGTGTGTGCGTGCGTGCGTGTATTAGTGTGTGTGTGTGTGTATATGTGTGTGTGTGTATTAGTATGTGTGTGTGTATATGTGTGTGTATGTATTAGTATATGTGTGTGTGTATTAGTGTGTATATGTGTGTGTATTAGTGTGTATTAGTATATATGTGTGTGTATTAGTATATGTGTGTGTGTATTAGTGTGTATTAGTATATGTGTGTGTGTGTATTAGTATATATGTGTGTATATGTGTGTGTATTAGTGTGTATATGTGTGTGTGTATTAGTGTGTATTAGTATATGTGTGTGTGTATTAGTGTGTATTCGTATATATGTGTGTGTGTATTAGTATATATGTGTGTATATGTGTGTGTATTAGTGTGTATTAGTATATGTGTGTGTGTGTATTAGTATATATGTTTGTATATGTGTGTGTATTAGTGTGTATATGTGTGTGTATTAGTGTGTATTAGTATATGTGTGTGTGTATTAGTGTGTATTCGTATATATGTGTGTGTGTATTAGTATATATGTGTGTGTGTATTAGTGTGTATTCGTATATATGTGTGTGTATTAGTGTGTATATGTGTGTGTGTGTATTAGTGTGTATTAGTATATGTGTGTGTGTATTAGTGTGTATATGTGTGTGTGTGTATTAGTGTGTATTAGTATATGTGTGTGTGTATTAGTGTGTATTAGTATATATGTGTGTGTATATGTGTGTGTGTATTAGTGTGTATTAGTATATGTGTATTAGTGTGTATTAGAATGTGTGTGTGTATTAGTGTGTATTAGTATATATGTGTGTGTATTAGTGTGTATTAGTATATGTGTGTGTGTATTAGTGTGTATTAGTGTGTATATGTGTGTGTGTATTAGTGTGTATTAGTATGTGTATTAGTGTGTATTAGAATATGTGTGTGTGTATTAGTGTGTATTAGTATATGTGTGTGTGTATTAGTGTGTATTAGTATATGTGTGCGTGTATTAGTGTGTATTAGTATATGTGTGTGTGTATTAGTGTGTATTAGTATATGTGTGTGTGTATTAGTATATGTGTGTGTGTGTGTATTAGTGTGTATTAGTATATGTGTGTGTGTATTAGTGTGAATTAGAATATGTGTGTGTGTATTAGTGTGTATTAGTATACGTGTGTGTATTAGTGTGTATTAGTATATGTGTGTGTGTATTAGTATATGTGTGTGTGTATTAGTGTGTATTAGTATATGTGTATTAGTATATGTGTATTAGTGTGTATTAGTATATATGTGTGTGTATTAGTGTGTATTAGTATATGTGTGTGTGTATTAGTGTGTATATGTGTGTGTATTAGTGTGTATTAGTATATGTGTATTAGTGTGTATTAGAATATGTGTGTGTGTATTAGTGTGTATTAGAATATGTGTGTGTGTATTAGTGTGTATTAGTATACGTGTGTGTGTATTAGTGTGTATTAGTATATGTGTGTGTGTATTAGTGTGTATTAGTATACGTGTGTGTGTATTAGTGTGTATTAGTATACGTGTGTGTGTATTAGTGTGTATTAGTATACGTGTGTGTGTATACACACTGCCGGCCACAGAGGGGGATCGAGAGCTCCTCTCAGGATCTTCATGCTGCTCTGCTCAGTTTTTCAAGATGTCGTCGCTGGAACAGAGGCTGTCGCGAATCGAGGAGAAACTAAAGCAGGAGAATGAAGAAGCTCGCCGGAGAATCGACCTCAACATCGACATGAGCCCGCAGAGATCCCGTCCGAGGCCGAGTGAGTGTCCGAGGGGAGAACTGGGGAGAACCGGGGTGGTTCGTAACGACCAGAACAGCCGGAGAGGCGGAGGGTAGCAGTGGGGGTGTTACTAGCTACATGCTAACAGGCTAGCTACATAAACAAACACCGACTCAGCTTGGTCGGTAGATCTCACCGTCAAATTACCTTATTATGAAGCGGGGCTGTTTATATGGTTAGTAAAGCACATAATGAAAAGTACAAACCACTGTCATGAAATATCTCGCTGCCAGTCACGTCCCGTCAGAAGCTCTGATCCCGTCCTGTCAAACCTGCTGTGCTAACACGCTACATGCTAACGACGCTAGCTGAGTGATAGTCGGTGGCAGGCCCAGCCTCCAGTCTGCAAAATGTGATGTCGTTATTCAGTCTTTTCATTAAATATTAAACAGGTGCCATCTATCGACACGTATCTGTCGTTTAATGTAATGTGTTAATAATGTGTTATGTGTTATTACTGACTGTTTTTTGAGGCTACTTTTTAAAGCTAATTCAAATGAAGGCTAACGTTCGACAGCCGTTAGCAGCCGTTAGTTGTTTGATTTAAACAGAAGAAACGTTACAAAGATAATAGCAATAATACTCATAATTATATTCTAATTAGTTATTAATATAGTTATTACATTATTAGTAATTATATTATAAATAGTTATTAATATAGTTGTATTATTAATAATTATATTATATAATAATAATAATAACCAAAATGGACTGTACAGAATTCTGGCGTTACAGTAAATTATAACTGTTGCTGCAAACATTCAGAAACTTACTTTACTTCTTATTTACTGGTACTTTTTTCTCTCTCTGATTACATTGACTGTCTGTAAGACTGTGAATGAGTGACAGTTTTTTCCAGTGATAAACTTACTGATGGAAAGACCAAAGCCAGGTTATAAATTGAGAATATAAACCTGGATATTAATAATCCCTCTGGGGTATAGACTTTCAATTGTTGCACCAATAATTCTTCAGTCTGCAGCTATCCTGATTAAGTTTATTGGGTAAGGGTCATGCTATGTTGAAGTGCTGGCTGCAATGCAGCAGCCAGTATGTCCTCCTTCTAACTTTAGATTCTGCTCCTGAATGCTCTGGATTTGTTTGGACCAGAGCAGGTAGGCGGTTTAAGGCGACCCCCCCACACAGCCGTTTTGGACACCCCTCGGTTTGTCAGATATGAGAGCAGTTATCAGGTCAACAGGTGTTGCAGCGATGGAAGCGGTCAAGAGAAGTGGTTCAGATAGAAGTGATTGTACCCGACCTAAAAAGCCTCTGCATGTTTCTAATAAGCTCCACGAGCAGAAACGTGCTCAAACTAGGATCAATATTGGAGATGCTTTTGAAAAATGGAGAGAGGTTAGAACACAGAAAGGTTTACAGACCCATGCAGAGCTGGATAAACACTGAAGCTTCAGAGTCCACCACATGGTGACCTGAGTGAGCATCCACTCTAGAGAGGAGGGGGGGGGGGGGGGACAGCTCTCTAATGTTTTGAATTTGGACTGCAGTACTTATTTTAAACACTAGGGGTCAGAGTTATATTGGAAGAGGGGTACAGCGTTATGTGCACAGATATCGTAGCGTTGTAATAACTAAAGTCAGCTGTAGGACATCACTGAGCCAAAAATAAAGAAACAATATAAATTTGTCATGCTTCTCCAAATGTTGTCGTTACAGTGGACACAATTAGGCCACTTAGACGAGGAACTTAAGAAGTACACGATTACTAATTGCCGAATATTTACCACAACTGGAGAAATCTCCAAGCCTGAAAGTCAGTGTGTACTTGTCAGCCGTGTGTGTGTGTGTGTGTGTGTGTGTGTGCACATGTGTGACTGTCTCATTAGAACATTGAAGTAATGAGCGTGTGTGTGTATATTTTCTTTCCTCTGTCTAGTCATCGTGATCCAGCTCAGTCCTGCTCCAGCCCCTTCCCAGCGCGCAGGTATCATTCAATCCATCGCTCTCTCTGCCACTGCACCTCTCTTCCTCCCCCCCCGCAAACCAACTCCATCCTCCCCCATCCACCTTCCACTCATAACACCTTCAAACCTATCAGAGAAAAACACAGGCAGTTTCATAAACAGATTTCTCTGTATTACAATACTTAAATTATCGTAACTACTAAATTACTTCAATTTCCAATACCTGATGGTGTTTCCCGATTTTCCACTGGGGGTATTTAAGTATTTCTGATTGTGAAGTCTAAAACGGACAAAGTTGGATAAATTTAACAGGTTTAGTTTAGAAACTTAAGCTTTAACATGCCAGCATTGAAACATTGTATTTTCTTTCATTTCACGTTTTTTCCATCTCACTTTTTAGTCTTCTCCTTCAAGTGCCTGATAAGTTTACGACTAAGTAAAAATCACAAAAAGCGCAAAAGATTCATCCCTCACCAGTCCTGATATTTAAGATTATTTACACCTTTCAAATCGTATCATCTCTGCCTCTTTCCACCCCTCCTCTCTCTCTCTCTCTCTCTCTCTCTCTCTCTGTATGTGCGTCTGTGCCAGTGGCAGGGCAGTGTCGGTGTGCGTGCGTGTGTGGACGTGTGTCCGACGATTAACCTTTGTTTTTTGCTGGAGGCAGAGAATCACGGTGCATGTGGCTTTTCTGCACGACACAATGTTTTTGGGTTGTGTTTTTGTTTGACACGGTCTCTAATCCAGCATCCCCACTGGTCCGTCTGCAGGAGTGTGGCTCTGTACTCTGTCTGACTTCCAGCTTCGTCTGTGCTCTGCAGTTTTGGCTGAATTTCTGAGTCTCTCTCTCATCCGACTGTTTGATGTCGTTTGCCTGTTATTCATCTTCTGGCATCCCTCTCCTCCTCCTCCTCCTCCTCCTCCTCCTTCCTTTTGCAGCAGCGTTGTGTGAGCAGGAGGTGTTGCAGCAGCGCCTCATGAGTGTTTGTGTGTCTCCCCCTCTCCTTTGCTCTGTCTGCCCGTCTGTCCATCTGGAGCCAGCTGAAATTTGGAGATGCAATCTGTGCCAAACACTGCCTGGGCCTCTCCTTCCTCTCCGTACTAACTCCTCTTTCTCCTCCATTAACCGACTCTCCCCTTACAGGCTGATCCATCTACAGGTGACTCATGGACACAATCACCTGCCGTCGCTCACAGCAGAGCAGCCAGCCTGCTGCAACAAAAACATTGATGATAGTTATTACAGCTTCTCGGCTCTCAAAATGTTTTGGGATCTGGTTTTGAACTTTTCCAAACATTTCTGATGTGAAGACATTTCCACTCTTAGAAAGTCTCTGGAGCTGCTGACTTTTTGTCTTCGGTTGCATGAAACTTTTGTACTAACACAACTTCAACATTTACTTTTAATAACAAGTCAATCTTTCTCACACACACACTCGATATTACAAGGTCAGAGTTGTTTTAACTTGTCCTAGATAAAGCATGTTTGAAACTCTGTTTGAACGAGACTGTGAGCATGTTGCATCCTCCGTTTGGATTTCAGTGCTGCTCATGTTGTAAACTGGACCTGCGACTGTTCCGTCGGCACGTCAGGGTTATAAAAGATAGAATGGACGTTAATCAGAATGTGTTTATAAAACTGTCAGACTGTGTTCTTTAAAACTTGGGATTGTTTTTGTTCCTGCCGGCCATCAGTTTCATCACTTATGATAAGATTGTACTCACCAAAATAATCTGAGCTCTCCGAAGAAGAAATGATCCGTGTTGACTTCCTGTCTGTTCAGACTCCGTTGATTCACCAATCAGCAATAACACCATGACCACCTGCCTAATTTTGTGTTGGCCAAAAAAAGCCCTGACCTTACGAGAAATGGACTCCAGCAGACCTGTGCAGGTGTGCTGTGGTATCCTTAAAGTACTGTAAAGTCCTGAGGTGGATCAGACTTG
The DNA here is from genome assembly GCF_963930695.1 of Labrus bergylta. Classification (NCBI taxonomy): domain Eukaryota; kingdom Metazoa; phylum Chordata; class Actinopteri; order Labriformes; family Labridae; genus Labrus; species Labrus bergylta. The sequence goes on from NC_089195.1 coordinate 34,148,628, forward strand.
TCGTCCAGCACTTCACACAGGGGCCTGATTGGATTCTGATCTGGAGGACTTGGAGGCCGAGTCAACACCTTGAACGGATTGTCGCATTCCCTCCAGGGCTTCTTCCATCGCTCTGTGGTCTAGTTTTCAGGCGTTTTTTAGGCGGTGGACAGAGGTCGGCATGGTTACCTCTTCTGTTGGATCAGACCACACAGACCAGCCTTTGCTCCCCACATGGCATTACTTGGTTTGGTTTAGACCCTGTCCCCGGTTTACTGGCTTTCCTTCCTTTTGGTGACGGACCACTGCAGACTGGGAAACAGCCAGTTTAATATTTGCTTTGACTCATGTCATCTAGCTGTCACAGTTTGGCCCGTGTCAAAGTCGCACACATCCTTACCCTCGCCCATTTTTCCTGCTTCCAACTCTGAGGACTAAAAAAAGTTCACGTGCTGCCTAACACTTCCCACCTGATGAAAGGTGATATTCACTTCACCTGTGAGTGGTCCTGATGTTATGGCTGATCGATGCATGTTGCCAGTTCATGACGGGATATTTACACCTCTGTTATAACTCGTCTGCAATGTATGACACATCAAGGTGGAATGGTGGAGCAAAGTCATTGCCGAGCCGTCATCTGAGGTGACGAGGTGTAACAAGGGGGAGACGGTGGCAGTGTGCAACGTCAGAGCCGGCAAGAACTCTCCTTGTTCTTCTGCCACGCCTTCCCACGATGTGAGAGCACACACTGGGACACCAAAGTGCGGCGCTATGGATGCAACCTTTAAGTAGAAAGTCGTAATGATGCCGGCTTTTGTTGCAACGCTACATGGCTAGAGTCATTTCCTAAACAGTGAGGGATTACCTTCCTGTGACGCGTCTCTTTTGGCGAGTACATGCTATCATTACTGATGAAACAAATGGCTGTGCTAAACTAATCATAGTTATTCTTTAAAGAATGAGCTGTGGTCTAACTCCGAGCTGTCTCTCTCTCTGGTGTTGCATTTTCACTCTGAGATAACTGTCCTGTTTGTTTTTAACGTTAGATCAGAACATCAGTGAATCAAAACAAGGGCTGTAACAAAAAAGTCAAAGAAGAGTGAAGACGTCAGACAAAGCTGATAAACATGGTCACTCTCTCATTTGGTGTACAGCAGTTTTTAAATCAGTTAGTCAGTGAATTCATGAATAAACATGGCTCCCTGCTGGCATGCTGGCCTCTGCTGTGAATAGTTTACTATCCTCCGGTCTGTCCTTTTGTGTCTAACATGTCATGTGTCTCCACCACAGCGCTCCAGCTGCCCCTGGCCAACGATGGAGGCAGCCGCTCGTCGTCTTCAGAGAGCTCGCCTCAGCACCATCCCTACCCCAGCCGCCCGCGACACATGCTCACCCTGCCCACGCCGCCGTACGGCCTGCAGAAGAGCCTAGAGAAGTAAGTGGACACGTGCTGAGGAACATCTGAGTCCATATGAGTCTGGTTTGAAAATGAATACAGAACAGGATAAACACATACCTGATAAAACATGAAGACAGCGCAGTAACACAGACAAAGTGGAGTGAGCAGGATGAAGGGTCATTTCAAGAAGAGGAGGTTATTTTTGGTCATCATGGATGCCTATGCAGAGAGTGTGGGCAGAACATGCGTAAAAGAACAAACACACAGCACCCGTCAGTGAGTCAGGAATCTCTCTCAAACATCGTCCTGACAGCATTTTCCCCTCCCTCACATTTTGGTTTTTTTTTTTATTTTCTCCCTGCAGTGCAGAGATCGACCAGAAACTGCAGGAGATCATGAAGCAGACGGGTTACCTGAAGATCGACGGTCAGGTAGGATGTGCTTTTAGACGTTAGGTGAGACTATGCCAGCCAACTTCACACTGAGAGGGACATGTGTGAGTAAGTAAAGTTTCAGGGGCTACTAGAAGACATTTTAAGGATCCTGATTCTGAATTTCTTATTTTCCTGTTTTAATAGATTGTTTGTGTTTGTAAAAAAAAAATCTTTATTTTTCTTTTTTACTTTTGTTCTTCTCAATCTTCAAAGACAAAACATGTAGTATTTCACGTTGGTTGTTAAAGCAGCGAGGCCGGTAAGGTGAGAAACGTTTATTAAACCAGCAAACACCCGACCTGCTTAGGTGTCCTTGAGCAGAGAATCTCTGTCATTAAAAACATCAGAACGCCCTCACATCTTTCTGTTGACCGCGATAAGATGAAGGCGACTGAAATCTGCCTTCAGTCTATTTATGTCTTCCCTCCTCCTCCAGCCTTCTGGTCCAGTATCACAGTCAGTACCAGTCCGGGTCTGAAGATGCTTCAAAGAATGAATTTGAGTCATTGCTGCTCTTCAGATTGTCTTCATTTCCTCTCGTTAGCCCAGAGGGGAAGCTCACTGACGTCACACATGCACTCCCAGCGTCATCACTGATTTGATTTAAACTAAGCAGGATCATAATAAGTCTCCCTGCTGTGTGCTGCTGTTTTCAGACCGTGGAGCAGCTTAAATACGTATCTAGACGTTTGTCAGTAAATTACCCAGAGGCCTCACGATGCTCTGAAGTTTCATTTTGTCAAAGTATTTACATTTTGTCCAGGAGGAATCTCTCAAACTTCTGTTCTGTGTGTTTGTGTTGGTCCACAGCGGTATCCAGCAGAGGTGACCGACCTGATCAGTGAGGGCGAGATCGGCAGTGGAACGTGTGGACAGGTTTTCAAAGTGCGGTTCAAGAAGACCGGCCATGTCATCGCTGTCAAAGTAAGAGCCTCCAGCAACACAACACATTCATCCATATCTTTTTAATGTGCCCCCATTTTGTTTGTTTGTTTTATTTGGATCCCCATTAGCTTCAGCATAGCGAGAAGCTATTCGTCCTGGGGTCTGCAGTTTCTATTGTGACAATACATTTTACAAATTCATATTATAGATTATTCTTTTCACACTACACAAACATTTCACAACATTTCTTCAGTAACTAACAATTGACATAAATGAACAAAAAACCCAAAGAAACAAAGAAACACAAATTAAATTATTTTTATCCTTTTCTTCCTTTTAATGCACAAATTTCCCCCACAGGGGATCAATAAAGTTTATCTTTATCTTTATCTTCTCCCTAGTTTCAATGTAAGACGATCAAATGATCTAGTTCTCCACTCCTCAAATGTGTTGTTTATTGAGTCCTTTTCAAAATAAATGATGCTGATCTGCTCGTGTTTGTGGAGAGAGTGTAAAATACAAAACTTTGAAAGCTGTTTTATTAATACAGAAACAAAAAATGAACTCCTGAGCGCCATAACTGAGTCTTCTTTTTTTAAATTTCTAGTCTGCAGACAGCGCTGGTGCACAAATCTTCATCTTTTTTTTACTGCCTGATAGTCTGGTGGTTCTGTTGCACGCCCCATGTATGGAGGCTGTGTTCCTCGTCACATCTGCTATGGGTTCAAACCCGACCTCAGGAAACACTAAGCGCTTTAAAGCAATCAGAAACATTGTCTTTATTCTTTGTTTCTCTGTTTTTTTAAATTAACGACGCTCTACCTTGTCACTCCTGCTGTAAAGCAAATTGCCCATCTCTTTTTATTCGCAGTAGCTTTTTGTTAAAAACAGAACTGTAGATCTGTAGTTTCTTTGGTTCCTTTAACTGCTATCGAATGTAAACAAACACAGATTGTATGGTTTTAAAGCAGGCGTTATTAAAAGTTATCAAAGTAACAAACGTTTTGAAATTGTACTCAGAAGAGGTTTGGCGCAGACACGTTGCAGAGATGATCTTAAATGACTCCAGTCTCCTTAACTTGCATCGAGTTAAAACCTCTCAGAGAAACAATTTGTAACATGTGGATCTATTTTAAAAACATGTTAACAAGTCTGAACGATAAACACAAGAAGGAAACATCCATTTACATCCTTTTTAAATCCAGCAGGAGCTTAAACCTCCGCTCGGTTGAGCTCACTGATTTCTGCTGTGCTTTTGATTGTGTCTTATTTACCAACACAGTGACACTAATGACCCACATAACCACCCTCCTGTTTAAGAGAAGACTTAATTATGGGCTGTTAAAGAATTAGGAAGTCAATGAGCTCACCAGAGGAGTCTGTGGTTTCCTACATGTTTCTAAACACACCATCCTATCAAACTGCATCTTTAAAACGTTCAATCCCTTTCTCTAATCTTAAGATACTTTTTTGTTTGTGTGTCACCAGCAAATGCGTCGTACAGGAAACAAGGACGAGAACAAGCGGATTCTCATGGACCTGGATGTGGTGCTGAAGAGTCACGACTGCCCGTACATCATCCAGTGCTACGGGGCCATAGTTACTAACGTGAGTGTCCCTTTAAGACGTTACAGTGTAGTAAGTCTGAGTGGTCTGATGTGAGAACACAGCAGGATACTCTCAGGAGAATTCACCTCAAGCCAATTCGAGGGGGGAGAGGGACGTTTATATACTGTGGCGCTTTGTATTTGAGTAGATTTCTTTTGGTTGCCCCTGAATGAAGTTGATAAAAGGACAATGTGTGTGTGCGTGTGTGTGTGTGTGTGATTTCGTACAGACGGATGTATTTATCGCCATGGAGCTGATGGGAACGTGTGCTGAGAAGCTGAAGAAAAGAATCCAGGGCCCCATCCCAGAGCGAATCCTTGGAAAGATGACAGTAGCAGTAAGTGGAAGGACACACACACACACACACACACACACACACACACACACACACACACACACACACACAGCTTGCTTGTGTGTCACATTCTTCACTTGCTTGTGTCTTGATGCAGATCGTGAAGGCGTTGCTGTACCTGAAAGAGAAACACGGTGTCATCCATCGGGACGTCAAGCCCTCCAACATCCTCCTGGACGATAAAGGTCAGATCAAACTCTGCGACTTCGGCATCAGCGGACGCCTCGTCGACTCCAAGGCCAAGACCCGCAGCGCCGGCTGTGCAGCCTACATGGCGGTGAGGGAGACCCCACGCAATCTGCCCTCACAACACCACAAACATCTTCTCTGGTTGATCTAGTCCCGGCCGATATGACTAAAAATGTTGTTCAAAATGTTCAAGTTTAAAAGCTGATTTTTGCTCCAGAGTGAAATTTAAAGAAACCAGATGTTGAATTATGGTTCAATTATTATTTATTGTGAGAACATGATAAACTCTACATGAACAGAGGAACATGTCAGCATCATGAGCTCAGTGCACGGAGCTGGAAAGTGCTGATATACTGGCTTGCTGAGGGTCCACTAAGACTCGTCTGGGACGTTAAAACATTTCTTTCCTTCGCTGTGTTCTATCAGGTCGCATTGTTTCAAGTGTTTGTTTGTGTTCTTGCAGCCGGAGAGAATAGACCCTCCAGACCCCACCAAACCTGACTACGACATCAGAGCAGACGTGTGGAGCCTCGGCATCTCTCTGGTAACATTTCATTCATTCTTTCAGAATCACTCACAAAGCACACACGGTCTCAGAGTCAGACAAGGATAGATGTAGAATCATCCTTTAATGTAGAGCTAATGTACAGAACCTCAGCAGCTCCATTTCAAAATAAAAGTCTGTGTTTCTTCCTCATTTAACGAGGGAACATGTTGCAAATAGTCTGATAGTTTGAGCATAAAAGTGAAGCTACTGACAAAACTTACAGTCAGATTTATAGTCTCTTAAGTTTCTCATTATTTAAAAGTAGTGAAATCTTTGTGGTTGACGGTTTTTGTCCTTCAGGTGGAGCTGGCCACGGGACAGTTTCCCTACAAGAACTGCAAGACAGACTTTGAGGTTCTGACCAAAGTGCTGCAGGAAGACCCTCCTCTGCTGCCCCTCGGCATGGGCTTCTCCCTCGACTTCCAGTCCTTCGTCAAAGACTGGTGAGTACGAGTTTCGCTCCACAGTCCAGGCAGAAACCTGAGGGTCCCACTTCACCTGGAATAAGACCCAGACCTGGAGGGTGGGGGGCATTGATCCTCCTCTCTGGACTTTTAGGGCGCACTCACCCTAAGTAAAGTTGTCCCACAGCGTGCTTACCCTCAGGCTGGTTGGCTGCCAGTGACATCACATTTAGTACCTGAACGTGTGAGCTACGCTAGCTTAGAGTACATTTTATTTAAGTTTTACAATACAACAACATTATATACATTTATTTATACGGTTACCGTGGTTACATGCAGCTTCACATTGTGCTCTTGTTCTCCCACAGCCTCACAAAGGATCACAGAAAACGGCCAAAATACCACACGCTGCTGGTAAGACACCGTTTTAAACGACTAACATAAATGTTGTTGGAGTTCAAATATCCTAATGACCAAATTTAACTAAACGTCCCCCCCCCCCCCCCCCCCCCCCCTCGTCCAGGAGCACAGTTTCATCCGTCGTTACGAGGTGCTGGAGGTGGACGTGGCCGGTTGGTTCCAGACGGTGATGGATCGCACCGAGTCGCCTCGCAGCAGCCAGTGTTACAGCCATCAGCACCAGCTCCACTCGCTCTTCAGTAGGTAGCCTAGCTCAGCCCGACGCTAGCTTAGCCAGACGCTAGACTAGCCTAGCTTGTGGCTTTGCTGAAACCCCAGACTCCAGTCTGTCCTAGTCTAGCCCAGCGTTAGCAGCTAAGCCTAGTGTTAGCGTTAAAGAGCCCGCCTGTCCATCTGTCCACCGGAGAACCCGAAGAGCCCACAGAGGAGGGGGAGGAGTCTGGACGGGCGGATGGAGTGATTGACGGAGAGACGGACTGATGGATGTTTTTTGTCTTTGTGTTGAATCTGGACAGACAGACACGGGATGGACGGGGTAGTGAAGGGTGCACTCTGTAGCTAGCTTCATTCTCTACACGCGACTCGCCTCGCTGTGTGTGTGTGTGTGTGTGTGTGTGTGTGTGTGTGTGTGTGTGTGTGTGTGTGTGTTTCTACATTTCATCCACATCCGTTAGTCTTTCACCTACACGTCCGTCTCCAGCATTGATCCACGCCGTTGGATCAGTCGACAGAGTAGTCACTACACACTGGAACGAAGCGTCTGCTACGTTTAGTAAAAACAGGAAGCTCTTGTACATAAAAGCCGTGGAGGAGGACACGACACTGTCTGGGTGCAATTATGACTCTTCAGGTGTTTCTACTATCACACACTCTCAGGCTGTATGTGTGTGTGTGATCCTGAGCGAGTGTGTGTGTGTGTGTGGTACACAGTCGCTGGTTGTTAGTGAGATAATAATAATAAATCGCTAACACACACACACACACACAGAATATTAAAGCTCCTGTGAGGAAGTTATAAAAGAGACTGAAATAAATGAAAATCAAAGGAGGCTTTGATCGACAACATAGATGAACGGCTGTAACCGCTGCCACTTGTTTGGTGCGAGGCAAGACGATTTACAGCACGCTGAAAAAAAAACAGCCTTTTTATGACATTTTCCCCAGTTAACATCAACAAGGACTGATTCACTGACTGCTCAATGAAAGCTGCAGGATTTTTATTTACCAGAAAACACAACCTACACATGTACAGGACATGATCGCTGACAACACAATATGTACCCCTTTTGTCCACCGGGGGGCGCCAAACTGAAAGATCCTCACAGGAGCTTGAATCTGTTAAACATGTAATAAATCATAACCCACATTAACTTATATATGATATTATAAACACACATTAATGTATGTAGAAGCTGCATATTCAGAGAAAAAAAAACACAATGAAAAATAATCCCAAAAAAATTAGCATCGTTGCATCTAGCTCTGTAGAGTTATCGTCCATGTTTTTGTTTTTATTCAGAGGGACTAAGATGAACTAAAAGAGTGATTAGAGAGAAGGAGGGCGACTCGTCCTAGAAGTTTGCGGCGGAAAAGACGAGAATGTAGAAGAAGAGTGAGGTGTGATAACCGTTGATGGTGTGAAAACCAGAGAAAGGTCAAAGGTCAAGAGGAGAGCAGGTGGAGATTTTATTGAGAAGGGAAAGGAGGAGAAGTTGATCGTGTACAGAGAGTATAAACGCTGGTAGATCTTATTTCCTGTGGAGCACGTCTTTACTCCCCCCCCTCTGTCCGTCTACCTCTTCCTCTCCGTCCGTCTTCTTCTGCTGTTCTGTGTTTACGTAGCGCTCCACAGCGTTTCCAGACCAAAGGCTGCGTGTAGGTTGATGTTAGAGGTGGAGGAGGCCGAGAGGTTTAGTGCTGCTTAGAAATGATGATGATGAAGCATGTTGTGGTGTTTTTAGGAGCTGCAGCAGGGGTCTCAAATGAAAAACTCAGGGGTCTGATCCGACTCACATCCATTACACATCCTTTCCAAAATGTCTCATACTTTCATTATTGATTCTACTCGTGAACATTTCCTCACCTGGTTGTGATTGCATTTATATTCTGTGCAAAAGCAAAAAGTGGCCGATCTTTAGAAACTTTAAAAATGTCTACTTCAAATTTAAAGTGAAAAAGAAACTCCCCAAATCTTTGCTAACAAGCGCTCTGATGATTAACTCACTTCTTGTAACGATACCTACTGACCATGAGTCAGCACATTATATATTCAGTCGAGTCAACCCGACAACAAAACGTCTCTTTAGAAACACAAAAACGTTTAGTCTCTCCTGATACAGCTGGAGCACAGGTCACCTTTAGAGACATTGATCTGCTGATTTCAGACAGAATCAAGTCTGACTTTAGCTTCTTTCCACCCGCCGTGTGGAGCAGGCTTAAACACAAGAGAGAAGTGAGTTCAGGTAGCAGCATCCCTACAAGGAAGGGGGGGCCCCTGGTAAGGTGACTTTGAGACCCCTGAAGTAGAAGATCTTTGTGTCTGCTGGGTATGTAGAGATGTGTTTAATGAGCGCAGGTCTCCAGAGACTGACTGACTCCAGTCCTCCTGCCTCCCCACAGCCAAAGCCTGCCTGTAGTGCAGACTCCAGTCCCATCACGCACAGAAACCAAATCACTGCTAGACACAGAGAAGAAGTGAGGACTGCAGAGAGAGAGAGGAAACTGTTAAGTGTCAGAGGAAGAGAGAGAGATTCATGAATGTTGTTGAGACGGAGGAAAGGATGAGAGGAGATGAAACGTTAAGAGAGACGAGGAGCGAGGGAGGAAGAGAGGGAGTGTTCAGAAAGTGTGAGCGGAAGTTAAAAGAGAAGTTTAAAGAGAGCGGAGAAGTGGAAGTGAAATGTGCCAGGAAGCAAACAGGAGGAGCGCTGAGCTCTGAGAATAGCTGGGTTCTGTAAAAAGCTTTCATGGTGTCTCACCGATCTGCCAATTATGACTTTAGCGAGTTAGCATATTAGCGAGTTAGCGTGTGGTGTTTATGATGTGTACTGTTTTGTTCAAACAATGTTATTTATTTACATTGCTACTGCTGCTACTTTTTTGATCGCTTTAGACGCTGCTGTCTCTTCTTTTCCCCAAAGGACAAATACTTTACTCTTTTTTTTTTTTCTTTCTTTAAAAAGCCAAATAAGTCAAATAATGCAAAGTCAACACCAAATACAGAAGAGCAAGTCTGACGAGGGCAGGGAGAGCAAGTGAGAGGTGGAGCCATAGATTAGAAGTACTAACACACAAAATCTATAGAAGTCACCTCAGCTCCACGTGTACGTCATCATTTCAGCGCTGCACGCCGTAGAGGAGATTAGAGGGGCAGTCTGTCCGTCCAGATTCTGTTGATCACGTCCATCTTTTACTCCGTCCACCCTCCATCCGTCCACAGGGCGCCTGCAAGCTGGACAACCTCCACACTTCACACCAAAGGCGTCTACGACTCAGCGGAAACACGAGCGAGCGTTGTTGTTATTGTTATTGACATTATCTTTATAGCTGGTGTGTATTAGAGCAGCGTCCTGTGTGTGTGTGTGTGTGTGTGTGTGTGTGTGTCATACTATGCAGAGGGACACACTACAAAAACCAGCCAGCCCCTCGTCCCGCTCGCCCTGAGCCTGTAGCAGGAAGTGACTCAGTCGTGCTCTCTGGTTTCTGCCCAATGTTGATAAACTGCTGAGCATGAGAGATCCTCGATGACCGGCCTCACACACCTCGTTCTCCTCTCACTCCGTTAACTCGTATATTAATCCAGCTTTCAGTGTTGTCGTGTGTGAACTCATCAAGTTAAACGATCATTTAGCCAAGAAGCTTTCAAAGTAAAGGTCAAGCTGATTCATTCCCCTAAAATAGTAAACTTAGCGACGTCTCTCTTCTGCCACAAAGATTTTAAACAGCTCCTATCAGATTAAAGAACCGCTCTAGATTGTCATAAATCAGCGTCTCTATATGCGTATATTCTCTACAGGTAACATTCATTCTGCTTAAAGAGGAACTGATTTAGTGATTACCTGATCAGCCATCGAACAAACACGGAGCTGCTTGAACTTTTGTTTTTCACAGTCTAAAAAAATACTGTATCTTTTTTGTTTTATTCTCTGCAGACCTTCTGTACATGAGAATTTATTTTGAAGCTAGGAGAAATGTTGTGTTGAGTCAAACACAAACCTTTAAAGAGTAGAACCAGAGAAAATCATCCTCTTCTTTATTATTCAGAAGTGTAAATATATATTTTCCTGATAGAGTAAACTGAATTTAATGTGTATAAACAGTTCGCTCTTCTTTTTTTAAAGCAGTTAAAATCATGGATTCAGTCAGCTAGAACATATTGATGAGCAGCTTTAATAATCAAGAGTCAACATTAGTATTCATCACACGCTCATACAGAGGAGCAGTGAACTGTAACGACTGTTACTGTCATAAAATACTCAAACTCTAAAATACAGATAGAGAATATAATCCTTATAGTGTAGTACAAGTCTGTAAGGAGATTTTATATTTTGTCCACAAGGGGGCGCCAAAGTCAACACAGACTGAGAGTTACTCAGGAAGTTTATATTAAAGTAGTAACTGTTACTCTAAATGATGACATCATACGTACGGGATATAAAAATATTTGTGTCTGTTTTTTGTAAATATTTCTGAACGATGGCGTCGTGTTTCCGGTGATCGGGGGTCGTACACCCTGCGGTTCAGTGCGCCCTGCAGTGTACGGTAATGAATAGAGGACCAGACTGGAGAAGCTCATGTCACTTCATGGTACAGGCTCCGCCCCCATCCCAGATGTATGTGAGCGTGCGTTGGCACACAGCTCCGTTAGCTCAGATATCACCTTCACCTGATTCATCCTCCAGAATCCATCAGGTGTGCTGCACGACAACCGCAGCCTGAGGTGCTCTAGATGGTGTGGTTAAACACACGCACGCCACACTCTCACCACAACGTCCTGTGTTCAAACTCTCTGTGTGGATCTGTTCTCCTGCTGTCCAGGTTCTCTCTTAATAAGCTTGTGTGTAGTGTACACACACACACACACACACACACACACACACCTGCTCGGCCGTTCTGATTATTCCATCCAAAAAAAACACAACCTGATTTCAGAGACTCTGGCACGCTACACCTCTGAACGCCATCAGGTCTGACCAGGTGTGAAACCTGCTACAAACGACTGTCAGAAACGTGTGTGTGTGTACCTACACACACACACACACACACACACACACACACACACCCCCTGATGTATAAACCCATTCTGCACAGTAAGGTTGTCTACACTGTGGATACTTTGATACTTTTGGACGCCATGTCTTTTAAAAACGTCTCATATTTTCAGATTTGACGTCATCGCCAAGTTCTTAACCTTTTTTAAAAAAAACAAAAACATGTCAGATCTTCAGTCGTGTTTTGAACGGCGAGCTGCAGCGAGAGGAACATCGAGCGGCGTCTAAATCGTACGAATGCTGCATATGTGTTTGTGCGATTTACACGAGTTCACTTGCAGGTTTCGAGGATAAAAACAAGAAATTTAACAAATCATTGGGTGCTGTTGCCGTGGTAACATCAGGTGCCCAGAAGTGTATCAAAGTTTAAAAATCCAACATGGTGACAGCCGTGCTGCACAGCCATGCTTGCTCCGCCGTTAGTGGCTTTATGTGTATATTAGCTCGTCAGGTGTATAAAAAAACAGCGTGCAGCGTGTACCTGCGCTGTGCCTCGACACCGAGCGGGGGAGTGTGTGTGTGTGCGTGCGTGCACGTGTGTGTGTGTACGATGTAAACCCATCTGTAAGTAAACCAAATATCATTTTCACTATGCAGTCATTCAAAGCATGTCAGCTTGCTTGGGGTGGGAAAACGCCTCGTGTACATACACAGATTTATCGTTGGCGACAGCGCGCGTTCCCTCCTCCCGGCGGTGAGACTCTGACGTCACCTCGCCGCCTTCTGCTACTTCACAGAGAGAGAGAGAGAGAGAGAGAGAGAGAGAGAGAGAGAGGACGGAGCAAGAGATGTGTTTTGAATGAGCTGACAAATATTTAAGGATTGTATTTGGGTCGGGGAGGGGGGAGGGGGGGGTGAGGGTTAGACTGGGATTTGTAGTTTTTGGGGGAGATACAGATCAATGCTGTAAAGTATATCAGCTGCATGTTATCGTCACGGTTACCCGCCATTGTTTTTGTGGGTTTTTTTTAGTTTTTATTCTTCCATGACGTCGGTCGGTCGGTTCGGGCGGGGATGGATGCACAAAACTTTATCCTTATTTATGATTTCTACACTTGTAGTCGTACGTTTGTGTTCTTAGGAGAAGACTCGATTCTTTTTCTGCCTTTATTATTATTTTTGTTTTGTTGTTTTTCACTTTGGACCGCGAGCTAAACGAGGAGGAGTGCGAGGCGGAGCTGTGTCTTTATCAGCGGACAGTGTTTGAAAAGAAGAAGAAAAGTCCTGTTTCCCCGTCGTGTGTGTTTTTCAGTCAGCTGAGCGGCGTGCGTGATGTTTATTTTGTGTACCAAAAGTCTTTATTGATGGTGATTATTATTACTAGCTTTTATTTTGTTGTTTTTATTACTATGATTATTATTATTATTATTATTATTATTATTCTTCAGGGCAAAGTTGACACCAAATTGAACAAAGAAAATAAACGTGTGGCATTCGGAGAGCGCGCCGAGAGCTGGACGCAGGTTTAGTCTCAACCTGGCGAGGAGGAGCGCTCGCCATCCTCTCTCCAGCCGGTTTGCGTCGCCACGTTAAGATCACCTCCGAGCTGAACTTGTAAAAGTATTTTTTTATGATTTTTATCTTTATTTTAATGTTTTCCTTTCGATCGATCTCTCGTTGGGTCGCAGATTGTGTGCTGTTATTTAACTCCTCCCCCCCGCCTCACAAACCCCGCCCACTTTTTATTTGACTTCATGATTACTATCGCTCTGGTTTGTCTGATGCTGTAGTCGAGAGCTGATTGGTCGGACGGCAGAGCGATGTTTTTGTTCTGAGGCTGTCGTGACGGATGTTGCACTTGTGTTGGGTTTTTGTGTGTTTTTGTTTTTGTGTCGCCGGTTGTCGTGCGGCGAGGAGAATATCGAGTGTTTTCCTTTATTTTCTTTAGTCACAGCAGATATTTAATCAATCGTAGATCTGTGACGCAGAGCAAGGAAATGATTCTACAGTGTATTTTTCTCACTGGTATTTATTTATTGGTCATTTGTACGTTTTTGTTTTTTTGTTTTATTTTGAAATGTATTTTATTTTGAAAGAGGGCAAACAGGACGTAGGAGGAGGAGTCGTTTCTCATCAGCATTTGATCAGTGTAACACAAAGTGTCATATTAATGTAACCGGTTCAAAATAGAACATTTACATCACAGGACGGCGAGCTGTTTCACGCTTCACTGTGACGTCATGATCGTGGTCATTGTTTACCCTTTGAGACGACGAGCCCCACAAACAAACAGCATGATGTTTTCTGAGCTCGCCTGCTGTGTCTATAACTCACAGCCAAACTCTGAACGCCGGCTTCAGCGCTGGCGACATCCGTTTTTTGTTTTTTTTATTTTGAAGTATTCTCGCAGACTGATTGGCTCATTAGGAATCTGAACTCCCAGTAATGGAGGCGGCGCCGCCCGCCTCTACGTTTCATTTGAGGATTTTAGTTTCAATTTTTTTTTTTTTTTCACTTCTGAGTCTGCACGACTTCGCTCGTGTCGATTCAGGGCAGCAGTGGTCGCTCTGATTTCAGTCGGTTCAAACGCTTCTTGTATGTACGTCACCATGGATACAACGTCTCGATGGTTGTATCAGTCGACTCAGCTTTACTGCCTGTTTCTTTGATTTTACATTTTGTTTGTTTGTTTGTTTTTTTTGGCTGTATTTTGTCCCCCTCCCCCCCTCTCATGAGTCTCATTTCAAACAGAATAAATGCCATTATATTGTGAATACCTCAGGATTTTTTTGGAGAAAAAACAACAACAAAACACCTAAAAATCAAATAAATAAATAAATAAAAACTCATAAAAAGTTGACGTGTCGTTGTGGATTTATTTGATCTTTTGTGTGTAAAATCTAAAACTGTTGGTAACCATGGACAACGCTTCTCCACATCCTGCCACACATCTCTCCGACTGAAACCCTCATCCCCGCCTTCATAACTTCCTGGAATGGAGTCTTCCTGTTTGGGGGACCAGCAAAGCCCGAGACAGACCAGCACCACGCTCCTGGCTGGGGACGGCACCTGGATTTGTTTCTCCCGGTGTTGAGGGGGACGTCACCAAAATGACAGGGTGCCTTGAATAAGTTCTCTTTTTTTTTCAAAATAAAAGCAGACCTACTTGAAGAGGCTTCACCGGGGCTAGACTGATTTGTGATGGGGCTGTGGCGCCCCCTAGCCCCGGTGAAGCAGCGCACACACACACACACACACACACGTCAGGGGGATTTGTGGAAAGAT
>NC_089195.1:34180842-34182763 GCF_963930695.1 Labrus bergylta
GTCGTCGGTCCACAGCTCAAAGGAAACCACATTAAGATAGAGACCAACATGACAGGTGACTGAGTCCAGAGCTCAGTCTGCATTCTGTACTTTTATAAGTTCAAGTGTTAAATGTGAAATATCTGTCCAAATAGAGGTGGAGGTCGCGGTGCGAAGAGGACAGACCCCACCCACGGGATCCATCCATCTGACCAATGAGAACACTCGTCTAGACACTGACTGATGACAGCAGCAGGGACAGGATCGTACCCTGGTACATCTCTTCATCGTCTCATTTCTTCTCTTTGACAAGCGTTCCTCTACATCCTTTGACTTCATGCCTCATCCTTCTCCTCTTCTTTTACAGGTTACGCTATGGCGGCGCTGTTGACCTATAAGAACCTTGAGAAGACCATAAACGGGTCCTTTGAGAAGCTCTCAGGATATGAAAAAGACGGTGTGGATCCCTCCTTTCAGATCTTCTCAGAGTCATCTCAGTTGTTGTGTCTAACCCCGCCCCCCAGAATCTGAGCAGCCCAGTCAACATCACCCTGAGACATCTGGTAACCCCCCCGTTCCCTCCGTCTCAGATCAACGTTAGCATGACTCGACGATAGAGGCTTTCACGATAACGCTTTGGTTCTTTGTGCAGGACACAGAGAAGTCTCCTGATGTCAGCTTCGTCTGTGCGTTCTGGACTGAGGGAGGAGCCTGGTCCACACATGGTTGCTATCAGCAGCAGTCGAATAGCACACACACAGTGTGTTCGTGTGAACATCTGAGCAGCTTTGCGGTGCTAATGGCACGCTACGATATGAAGGTAAGAACATGAACACACTCGCACCATAAAGAACTACAGAATAGATTCATCTTAATGAAGCATGACAGACTGAAATAACGTTTAATGAGGTCCTGTTAGCAAGATAAGCTAGCCTACCTGTCGTTACGCAGCAGGTCCTGTTAGCAAGATAAGCTAACCTACCTGTCCTTACGCAGCAGGTCCCGTTAGCAAGATAAGCTAGCCTACCTGTCGTTACGCAGCAGGGTCCTGTTAGCAAGATAAGCTAACCTACCTGTCCTTACGCAGCAGGTCCTGTTAGCAAGATAAGCTAGCCTACCTGTCGTTACGCAGCAGGTCCTGTTAGCAAGATAAGCTAACCTACCTGTCGTTACGCAGCAGGTCCTGTTAGCAAGATAAGCTAGCCTACCTCTCGTTACGCAGCAGGTCCTGTTAGCAAGATAAGCTAACCTACCTGTCGTTACGCAACAAGTCCCGTTAGCAAGATAAGCTAGCCTACCTGTCGTTACGCAGCAGGTCCCGTTAGCAAGATAAGCTAGCCTACCTGTCGTTACGCAGCAGGTCCCGTTAGCAAGATAAGCTAGCCTACCTGTCGTTACGCAGCAGGTCCCGTTAGCATGGTAAGCTAGCCAACCTCTCGTTACGCAGCAGGTCCCGTTAGCATGGTAAGCTAGCCAACCTCTCGTTACGCAGCAGGTCCCGTTAGCATGATAAGCTAACCTACCTGTCGTTACGCAGCAGGTCCCGTTAGCAAGATAAGCTAACCTACCTGTCGTTACGCAGCAGGTCCCGTTAGCAAGATAAGCTAACCTACCTGTCCTTACGCAGCAGGTCCTGTTAGCATGATAAGCTAGCCTACCTGCTGGATGTTAGAGATTGGCTTAGACAGAGAGAGAGAGAGAGACAGAGACACAGAGAGAAAGAGAGACAGAGAGGGAGGGAGAGAGAGAGAGAGAGAGAGAGAGACACAGAGAGAAAGAGAGACAGAGAGAGAGGGAGAGAGAGAGAGAGAGAGAGAGAGACACAGAGAGAAAGAGAGACAGAGAGAGAGGGAGAGAGAGAGAGAGAGAGAGAGAGACACAGAGAGAAAGAGAGACAGAGAGAGAGGGAGAGAGAGAGAGAGAGAGACAGAGACACAGAGAG